>NW_010138336.1:0-5342 GCF_000699245.1 Pterocles gutturalis
TCTGTGATTCTGTGATTCTGTGATCTGTATTTGTTGTGTCATATGTATTAAATTTTGTATTGTTTCCATAGGTCTTTTGATTTTGACCATTTACAACAAGCTAGAGCTTTGGCTTGGGAAAAAGAGCCAGCCAGAAACTTGAAATATGTGAGTCATGATGATACAATACATTTCAGTTTCACCAGATTACAAATTTCAAATGAAACTTTGGTCCATCAAAAAGTTTTTCTTTCTCTCAGTATGTAAATTTTTATACATCCAGCAGGGTGGGTGATACACTAATTCCAGAAAGAACCTAGTAATTTACCTAATTTCAAATCCCAGCAGTGCTCGGAAGAGTCTGTAGTATTGCTTAATGTGTTAAATTTTCAAAAATAACTTATTTCCAGAGCTTCCAGAGCCCTGTAATATATATGCAATTTTGGTCAGAATTTACGCAGTTGCTTCTGTCTGGAAAGGTACTTAAAGCTTGAAGGTCAAAATACCTCCCAACTGATGCAACATCTTTTTTAGATGTAGGCCACTTCCTTATAAACAGTATTTACTATATTTAATGTCTTCTTTGACCTGATTTGATAACTGACATACAGGGGTCTCAAGCTATCACACTGCTGCCTCTTTCCGTCTTGGTTAAGGAATCAAACAGCCTCATAGAAGCAAATGTTAAACCCAGAAGAGATCTTTTTCTCAGTTTATTAGTTATGCAAAATCTGCAACTGCTGTGACCATTCATGTTCCATAATTTAAAAAAAAAATAATAATGATCTTCTCTTTCAGGGGAGGTCTCTGTACAATTCCAAATAGAAGAATATTAAAAAGAGAACACAGTCTGATTGATTAAAACTTCTCCAGTGACACAGAGCAGCTTGACTGAGCATGGTTTATGACTTTATTAATGCAACATATGCACTATTTTAATTTCAATTGCACTATTTTAATTTCAATTGCACTATTTTAATTTAGGGGAAGCCTTTTGCAGTAAGTAGCAGTCCCTAAGTACTTACCCATAAGGCTGCTTACGGCAGGCTGCCTAAATTGCACGATGATCGTCTGCGTCTCAGTGCACAGAAATACTCCTTTTATTAGTACAACCAATTAAAACTGAGGTACTGTATGACAGCTGTGGAAATTGTTAGTAATTAGAATCCAGCAAATGACTGCTGTATCTTGGTTCTGATCCCTGTACAGTCATACTCAGCTTGAGAGTGTTTCAGATTAAAGGTAAAGGGAGAAGAAGGAAGGCTTGGTTTGAACTCATTGCCTCTGGGAAAATGGTGGTGGAAGTAAGAAGATGAATAGTATGTTTCTTCCCTGGGGACAACTGTCAGGTAAATGAATCATTAAGCATTCAACTTCAAGACAGGAAGTTAACTTTTCCTGCAGATGCTGAATAACCAATACATGCCCAAAGAGAAGTAGATGGCATTAGTCCTATGTGGCTATAAGCTTATTTGCATGAGGATGGAAGAAATCACAAGGTACCAGCTCCCAGAGGGAGTGAGGTGGATGGGAAAGTATAATTTACTTTGTTATGAAAAGATATGCCTTCCCATAGGATCTTCCTCCTTTGGACTTTTATGAAGACCTACCAAGAACTTAAAGAAACAATCGTTCAAGTCCTTGTCAACAAATGTAATTTTAAATACATGATGGTTTCTGAACCACATCCTTAAGGTAAGAACAAACCCCAAGATTTGTAGGATTTGGAACTACAATGTCTGCTTTGCTCCTAATATAAATGATGAACCGACGTCAGATTGAGTCCTGTTTAACGTACCAAAAGGTTCACTTTCAAAGCAGAGTATAATTATCTCACAGTTACTCACTGGAATTTCTGGCATGAAGTAAGCTCAAAAATAGATATACAAAGTTGGATTAAATATGCATAAGTGCCTACAATGTGAAAAACTATTCCTTACAGCAATCCATTTTGCCAACAGATTTTTAAATTTTCACACAAGTACATAGCTAGCAGATCATAACAGAGGTGGATAGCAAGACCGGTAAGAACTTTAATACCTAGGGATAAGAAAAAAAAACAAACAAAATAATCCACTTAAAATTTTAAGAGATAATTTTACTTCTCAAAAGTGGTAAGAAGTTTAGGTGAACAAGCCAGATCACTTTCATCTGCAATTGCATTTCACATACCTAACGTTGAAAGCAAAATACCTCAGCAGTACCCTCTGTTAACAATTTCCTTCATTACTTCAGGAAGGGTAACTCACTGTTTTCTGTGCAAGATTTGGATGTCTGTTTTCACAACTGTGAATGACATTACTATTCACTAGAAAGTAGAAGCTCACCTCCCACTTCTTTGCCCTGGGCTCATATTAAGGGAATACAAATAAACATAATATTATATTATTAAACATATCCATTAATTATACAGTGATTTTTAAACAAAGTATTTTAAAGCCTTCCATGGAAGGATGAGCAAATATAATTAAAGCTAAGCAGAAAAGATTTTTCCTGTGTTTCCAAAATTGAAAGCATGGGAAAAATCTTAATATTTCACACTGCCTAAGGATGTCCCACATTGCAAAGGGTAACCCTCATTGAGAGGTGGCTGACTATATTGAGAGGCTTCTCAGAACTGAAGTACCATCTCAAATCTGAAAAACTTTGGACAGTGATGGGGATGTGATTTGAGATGGTTGATAAACTGACGCTTCTTTGTAAAAATAAACAACTTTGCAAATTTGAAAACAGGTCTTCATTTTTCCCTTGACAGCTGTCAAAATAGAGGGTTGTGAATGCACAGATAGTTTCATGCCAGTATAAAACACCAGTTCATCGAGATGTTAGAAATACCAGACCAGTCCCGTAACAGTTATGCTGAAAACCCCAATTCCACCTCGTACCTTTGCGTGTTACTAATCTGTGGAACAGAATTTCATTCAGTTTGTCATCCAAAGCTGTAAAGGGATTTCCTTACATATTTATTTAACTATAAGTATCTTGTTTGTTCTTTCCAGAAACTACAAAAGGCACAACAGGGTGTCAGGCTACACCTGCCTGACTCCAGCGAACCAGCTGCTGTGGTGTTCATGGGTGTTCTGCGTGGAGCTGGCAGCCACCCGGGTGGAACACAGTCTGCAGTCTGCAGGTGCTCTCGTCTCGCTTCTGCCCACCATCCTCTCTGTACTGGAGAGTTCACACATTCCCCAAGGAGGTTAGGATGAATATGTCTCAAGCTAGTATTGGCTTTCACAAAGAAAGACAGAATAGATCCTGACGACAGTGAGGTGCCAAAGGCAGCATCTGAACGTGGTTTAGGTTATGGCCCATTCTCTGTGTCACTCAGTAATTCTATCAGCAGTTTTAAACTGGTAAGATAATGAGTCCCTGGGCAAGATATGTTATCCTGGGGTGAGATATTGTATTGAGATAAAGCATATGGGTTGCACATGAAACATCAGTGTTTTCCAGAATGAAGGCATCATAGAGCATGAAATACCACATGGTCTTTCATAGACAACCCTTATATGTGCAAAAGCAAGTAATCGTGGTAACTTATACATCTCTGTGTGGTGACATTATAGTGATTGTCCTTGTTCAAAGGCATTCAGATGTGAACGCCAGCCAACCACTGCTCTAGTGTTACCATAAAAATCTCTCTTCAGTGGATTCTTTCTTCTGTTTTGAGGCACTCTCGGTTATATTTTATGTGCTAACTGTTGGAAAATTCAATTTCATTGTGATAATCTGCATAATATTCCATGTTACTGTCTCCTAACAATGCAAATGTCTCACATTTGTCATGACCTTCCAGTCAAATTAACAAAAAATGCTGAAGATGTGGAAATCAGTGCTTTTTCCAGAAGTGTTTAGGCCTGCTTGTCACATATCTAGTTTGCATTTCTATCACAGGAGGATTTTGAAATTCTGTTGGCAAGTATGGGTCTGATCTATTGCTGTGTATAGACACTCAGATAAAAGTGTTTAGATATGAATGTAATAGGTGTCCTGAAAACAGTCCTAAGCAAACAGATTGATTAAAAATTTTGACGTCTACAAGCAAGCAAACAGGAAAGAGGTTGAGTCATTGGTCTTAATTTTATCACAAAGTCGTGCTGTCCAGGAAAGGCAAGAGGAGCTTTTGTGTGTCGAAAGGATGGAGGGGAAGAGCAGAAGTAAAGCACTCTCTGAATAATTGAAACATGAATATGCTTCTGTGCCTAACATATGTATCAAGAATGAGAGCCAATCTGGCTAAGATGATGTAAGTTAATGTGCTGTTGAAAATACCATAGAATGAAAAGCAGGAATAATGAACACTCAGTCACCTAGCAATAGTCCAGACAAGCAGAAAGCAACCATGAGGACTGCTAGTTTTGATAATACGCCACACACCTCATTTTATCCCTATGTTTCTCATTTTGCTTATTTGCACATCACCTATTTGTCTTTTCGTGACCTTTTTACTCCTCGGGGTGTTTCATATGAGACCACCTGGTCTCAGATGAGTCTTTGGCCCTTTGTACAACTTTCCTTTTTGCTTATGGTAGGAAAGAAAATGAAGGAAAACATTGAAATATAGAAATGAGTATACATGTATTTTTTTTCTGTTTACAGAAAGTCAGTAACTGACAGGTATTGTAAGGTTGTGTTCCAAACCAGTTGGAGTCAAATGGACTTCAGTGAGCCTGGGCAATTTTAAAATGCAAATTTTCCTGCCTAACAAAACCAACAAGTAGACATGCTGTTTTTGCCTTATCTGTAGAGCTAGAAGCATGACATGAGATGCCAGAATTTTGCATGAAGGTATTTCTAGTTGTTTTTTTTTTTTTTCGTCTGCAGCCTGAATAGAGGCTGTATACTTTGTATTAATCTTTGTATTAAATATTAGACTTTAAAATAAAGCATACCATTATACTGGTACAATGTGAGATCCTAAGAACTCTGGAGGGACTAATAACTGAGACATGGTCTTCTTTCAAGCTTCCTTTTGTTGCTGCAGAATAGATCACTGCAATAGTTTCCTCTTTATTTTTAAGCAGTGGCTTATGCCAGTGAAAAGTGAGAAAAGGCACATTCTGTATCGTCTCCACTGTTTCCCACAGCCTAAGGTACGTGCGTGCTGCAAGTTATTCAGTTCTCCAGCTCTTTTTTTAGGTCCTGGTCCCAAGATTATTTGTGATACATGAGCACTAGTTCACTACCAAGCTCTCCTTTGATCCCAAGTGACAGTTCCTACCAAAAACAAAGCCTGGGTGTGGTTTGTTCGGGAGGTACCTTCTGGTCAGCAGTTTGGGAAACAGTGACCCGAGCCCCTCTGCCATGGCCCTATGCTGTGCTCCGACACAACGCCAGCGGGCTGTGCAGCCCCGCAGTCCTGA
>NW_010138336.1:5354-6398 GCF_000699245.1 Pterocles gutturalis
CCCCGGCCCCCCCCGCCGTAAGGACACGCTTCAGGCTCACAGCATACAACCCTGCTGTTTCAAAAGGTAGCACAGGCTTTGTGTTTTTTGACGTATTTCAGACTGGGGAAAAAAAAAAAAAAGCACATAAATAAAACACACAAAAAAAAGCACACACTGGATGACAATGGCAGTCCTTGATGCTCACAGAGGACCCACCATCAAGCTTTGCATAGTTCAAGTGCAGCTCCTAGTCGGCACAGCCTGACTAAGGACCTGCTTCTGGAGAAGCTATGTGGATATGCACGCTCTTTAGGATGTGGCTTCAGAAGGCAGGCCACAATATGTCCTAGTGGCTCCTCTAAAAATATTATCAACAGCTGTTAGCCATTATTTAGATCACAAACCAGTATATTGTACAGCTCTGAGTCTCTTTAAGATAGTAGGTTAAATGATAATTATAAAGATAATAATGATAATCATTATAATAGTAATAGTACTATTAGTAAAGAATATATTGGGTTTTCTTCCCTTTATTTCTGGGCAGGATTTACAAACTAGGCTGAAGAAACCCGAGTGGACTTAAGCCTTGGTATTCAAATAATGTTTTACTCTTTTGGCAGGCTGTTGTCTTCCACAGACTTCACTATATCTGAATAACGTGTGATTTTAATGAAGTATCTCACTGAGACTGCTGAATATATGCTTGTTTCTGTTCAGACAACTCTATATTAAAGCAAATAAGAATATTAGGACACTTTAGTAGCATAAATTGTTCTCTAGTCTTTGATCCCCCAAGGCGACCCGATATATAATATTCATATCATTATTTTAGGCCCCAATTATATACTATTACATAGCAGATAGAATAGAATAGAATAGAATAGAATAGAATAGAATAGAATAGAATAGATAATGTTGGAAAAGACCTCAAGGATCATCAAGTCCAAACCAACACCACCTAACTGACTAAACCATGTCCCTAAGCACCACATCTACACGTTTCTTGAACACCTCCAGGGATGGTGACTCAACCACCTCCCTGGGTAGCCTGTTCCAATGTCT
>NW_010138336.1:6589-7029 GCF_000699245.1 Pterocles gutturalis
CAGTTCCCTCAGACAACGGTCCCTCAATGCTGTGGAGTCCATTGTGAAGTGTGGCTGGAGTTTCCTGAAGTCTACCGCTACCTCTTGTAATCTACTGTTAATGGAATCATAGGGCAGACCAGCTTGAAAGAAACCTCAAAAGATCGTCTGGTTCAACCTTTCATGGGAAAGGGAGCCTAGAAGAGATTATCGAGCACCCTGTCTATTCACCTCACTGTTCATTACTCACTTCAATGCCCAATAATGCAG
Source organism: Pterocles gutturalis (assembly GCF_000699245.1). NCBI lineage: Eukaryota > Metazoa > Chordata > Aves > Pterocliformes > Pteroclidae > Pterocles > Pterocles gutturalis. Next base: position 6,839 of record NW_010138336.1, read on the forward strand.
GATAAATCCTAACAACCAGTATATTCTAAGGAACAGTTCCAAGTCTCATTTGCATCCCACATTTTATCATAGAATCATAGAATGGTTAGGGTTCTAAGGGACCTTAAAGACCTAGTTCTAAATCTTAAAGACCTAGTTCCAACCCCCCTGCCATGGGCAGGAACATCTTCCACTAGACCAGGTTGCTCAAA
>NW_010138336.1:7468-27878 GCF_000699245.1 Pterocles gutturalis
TCGACCTGCTGGTCACACTTCTTTTGATGCCCCCAGGACACGGTTGGCTTTCTGGGCTGCATGCGCACACTGCCGGCTCATGTTGAGCTTCTCATCCACCAAAACCCCGAAGTCCTTCTCTTCAGGGCTGCTCTCTATCCATTCTCCCCCCAGCCTGTATTTGTGCTTGGGATTGCCTTGACCCAGGTGCAGGACCTTTCACTTCGTCTTGTTGAACTTCATGAGGTTTGCACAGTCCCACCTCTCAAGCCTGTCCAGGTCCCTCTCGATGGCATCCCTTCCCGCCAGCTTGTCCACCACACCACACAGCTTGGTGTCATCAGGAAACTTGCTGAGGGCACACTCAATCCCATTTTCCATGTCTCCCACAAAGATGTTAAACCACACTGGTCCCAGTACTGACCTCTGAGGAACGCCACTCGTCCCTGGTCTCCACTTGGACATGGGGGTGTTGACCGCAACACAAGTTTCTGGTTTGTTGTTGTTCTTTTGTTTAATTGTTAGTCTAAGTTTATGGGGCTGACCTGATTATCACAGGTGAGGAATAGCTGCAGTTCAGAGCTGTGAGTTCTTGGCTGACCTAAGTATTTATCCACTTTGATTTATTTTGTACACCTAGAATCAGAGGTAACTTTGAAAATTTAAGCCTTTTCCCCAAAATGATTTTTTATCAAATACATTAATGTCAAACTCAATAGAGTACATCAACAACCCCTTTTAAAACATAAATTATTAAAAGCTTCAGGTGAGTCAGGGTAATTCATGCTTTTAACTGAAGCATAGTCAACTTTTCAAAATACATTTACCATATTTCAATTGGATTCACTATGGCAATGCCTGAGGCTTCAATAAAAATTCATGACTACAAGACATAAACGACACTGATGAATTCACTGGGTGACAGGCTGAAATGAAGAACAGAGGTGAAATTCCAAAATGTGAAAGGCTTCCAAATTTGTGTCTGTGTGTATTAATAAATCCATAGATAAAAATAACAAATGGTATTTCCAGGAATGATGCGAAAAGAGATCACTCTTATCTCCAGGGGTAAAGCAGAGCATTCAGAAAACCAGAGAAGAATTTAATTATAACTATCAGATCCATTGAATTCATTAAATGGTCAAGAAAAGGAAATTTCCACATAATCCGTGCCAGATTCTGTATGCCTATGGACCTGATTTTTAATTATTGCTGTAACGCAATAAATCCATGAAAGTAAATTGTTCAAACTGAATACGGTTGTTAATCCTACCCTCCTCAACTTCCCTTTGTCTTACACATATTATCATTTGAGGAATGAAGTATGTGGGGAGTTGAAGCTAGAGCGCCATGAGATGTATGTCTGGATGTCATAAACATATTTCACTAATGGAAAAAATAAATACACATATAGAATTTGACTTTCATGGAAAAAAGGGAGAGCTGTGACATTCTGCAAAATAAGAAAGGAGCACAGTGAGATATCAAGGAGGAAAGCAAAGTATCTTCCTAGAGCTTCCTTGTTTTCAAGCTATGCTGGAATAGAGGTAGAAAAGTCTTTGGCTTAATTAAATATTGAGGGTTATATAAAGACGTATTTTAGCTGTCTGCTTAAATTATGAACAGGATGACATTAAAAAAATTATAATGCTCTGAACAAAGCTCCTGTGATGGTAATTACATCTAGTACATTACCTCGTAACAAACACTGCATTTGTGTAAGAGAATTTTGTTTCCATTTGAGGACAATGTAGGTGTATACAAAACAACAAATAAAGAGCTACACATCTGCTACTCTGTTAAAAAGCTTTAGTGGAAAAGTCCCCTCAGAGGAGATTCTTTTTAGACATTTAATTTTTCGATTATTCCCAGATTTTCAGCCAACCATTAAAGTTAATTACAGTGCTGAGTGCTGCATGTTCTACATCAAGTCACAAATTACCACTTGTAAATGTTTATTAATATTTCTAAGATAAATTTAGAGTTCCCACTGTAAAAGTATGTTAAACAGTTAACACCAATTCATCATAAGCATCAAGAGTCTAAATTCCATAGGTTTGGATCAGACAATAAGGAAGTAAATATCAAGTAATTGTAGTTTAAACAGCTGTTAAAGTTTTAAATAATTAATAATAATGAAATGTAAATATTTTTCTTGTCGTCTTAACAGTCTAGCCCTTGATTTTCTTCAGTCCGTCTAAGAAAGAACTGTTAGACAAGTGCATAAATTTAAGCACTGTCCTAAAGTGATACATTCTCTTGAACCAGGGCTCAAAACTCAAAATTGCATGTTCTACTCCAGCAGTGCCTAACCCTGAGCCATGGCTGACATAAAACCTGTTCACCTCGGAGTAAGGTCTTCATGCCTGTAAGGACATGCACAGCAGCTGCCCAGTTTTCCAGGCATTGCTACTACTATTTCTCATGATGCATTTAGGACAGACAGGAAACACATTTTCCAAGTTTACCAAAAGAGTTGGTTCCAAGAGTTAATTTTTTAAGACCTCTCAGACATTGCCAAGCATAGCAGTCCAAAAATCCTCTCCTCTCCTCTCCTCTCCTCTCCTCTCCTCTCCTCTCCTCTCCTCTCCCTCTCCTAATCTGAAAATGTTTTGACCATCATGAACTCTAGAAACTGTGATATTTAACCTGCAGATGAGAGTGACAAGTTATGAGTTGTAGATCTGCAACTGCTTTGGAGTCATGCCAGCTGAAGAACAAAAGTCACATAGAGAGTAGGCTTTTGCCCTAATCATTGCAAACCTTTTGTCTTATCACAGCTTGTCTATGTAGAAACCTTTTTAAAACTGTGCCTATTATCCACCTCTGTTCATCAGAAGTGTACTGACAAAGTGAAAAAAACCCATAACATAATCTTTCTTCTACCAAGGCTAACTTTTAAATTAATTCATTGAAATAGATGTTTTCCTAATGATGCCTGACCTTGGAATGTACCACATATTTTAAAGTAGTTTGGAGTAGACTCCAAACAATAACAGAAATAAAAGCCAAATTATAAGATTACTTTAAAATCACATTATTGTCAGAATCATCCTTCACATTTTTAAAAATGTACCTTTGCTTTTCTAGAAGTATGAAATAATGTAGTAGTATTACAAAAGAAAGACAAAACCACAAGATCCTAATGCAGAGAATATTTAAGTCACTGAAAAGATGTAAAAAAAAAAAGGAGATACATTCATTAATAATGCTGCAGTTTTGGATAAAGTTTTGCACAGTAAAACAAATTATTTGAAAAAAATTGATTCTCCCCTTACCCCTAGTGCTGCTTCAGTTTTGTTCTCCTTTTAATCTGAATAGTATCTGCTTAGCTTACTGCTTGCAAAACTTTATCATTGTTTCAGTCAGTACTACATCTGAGCCTATAAGACCCTTTAGAACACCATGAAGTAGGTTAAGGAGAGGAAGAAAACCTTTCCAATGAACTTTCAATCACAAAAGAATTTTCAAAGTTTCTTTAAACAGTAGCACTAAAAAAATGCTGCAAAAGATTTTCTGCTCATGCCATACTGATGTATAATTTGATCAAAATCATATATCCTTAAAATGCTTGTAATCATCCATTTAAAAATTGCTGTGTGTTACCAACATTTGGTTACGTATCATTCCTTATATGCAATTTTCTTAAATGTTTTAAGACAAACTTCATATATGATTATATGGAATGTATCTTCTTTGTCTTGTTGTGCAGAATAAACAGTATCCACAGCTTACTTATTGTATTGGCTTTATGTGATATATTCTGCTCCTACATTATGGTGAGATTCTTATTCTGTTATATCAGTATCATCTTAAACAGTTTTCTTTAAAAGTAATTTACTGCTTTATGTTTTAAGTGAAATGGATAACAGTCCGAAAATATTTGGAGAGAGCACAATCCCCTAGGTTCAGATGTGCATATAAGTACACAAAATAGACACCACTTATGGAGAAGCAGTCCAATTCTGAATGGTTGGAGGAAAAACAAACTTAACGCTGTTTGCAATTGACAAAACTGGCATCTTAAATTTGTTCAAAGAGGATACCTTTTATACTGCATTTAAATTTCTGTCTGTAAATTATTATTGTAAAAGTTAAAGTGTCATTGGTAAGCAAATAAAAATGACAGTTCGTGTGTCACAGGAATGGGATACTGTTCTAAAAATCTTGAAAAGATTTTTTTCAAGAGAGGAGATAAATGAACAGTAATAATAAGTTGAACTTCCCTAGATATTGCCAGTGTTCTGCACTATGCTTTTATGTGATAGCTTTTATATAGAAGATCTTTTGATGGTATTAAACCTCCCAGGTAGTAGGTACTGCTCCCATTCTGCTATGACTTGCAGAGGGTATGGAGAAATTTTTGTATCAATAGCTGCTTATCTCTTTCTCTGGAGCAAACCAGTCGTCTTCTCGGGCTAAACTATTCCTCACAAGTTTTTCTGAGTTAGTTCCCAAGGTGCCTTTTAGTAAGATAGCAAAATATACCTTCATGGGTTTGTACTGTGCAGTGAAGACATGCCATTACTATCAAATGCCTAAGCATGAATTTTGTCATATCCAACTTTATTCACCTAATATGTAGGTAGCTGGTCTATCATAAACATGTGGATGAATTCACAGAGAGTGAGGCATCTCCAAAGGACAATTAATCTTCTGCACTGTGAATACCTACATAGGGATGTGAGGAACCACACTACATAGGTTCATTTATCTCCACTGAAGGAATCTACATCATTGGCATAGATTAGGCAGATAATTTTTAGGTGGCTAATGTTGAGTGAGATGAATACCACCCCAGGTGATGTAGTAGCATAGTAGGTCAATGTCTAAGTCCTCTGTATTGTGCAGTAGCTGTAGCTCCTGACTGTTTCTAATCAACAATGAACAGTTACAATGAACCACGAGTCTCACATCTGAATATGAAATTTAATATTAGCCATATCATCAGCTGCAGCCTTTCTTCTTCTTAAGGATTTTTTTCTTTGTCCTTGCTGAGCAGAAACAGCCAGCCAGCCTATTAAGGCTTTCTCCAGGCTCTGTCTATGCATCATGCCTCTCCCTCCCATATTCTGAGCTGGCTTTAGATTATCCATCTTTCTACACTAGAGTGAGGAATTATTCAGAATGTAACACAACACATCAGAATAGGCTGAGCTTCTTGATGAAAGGCCATGTAGTTTCCTTATTTGTACACCTTGTAAGTCTTTGATCTATTATTTCTCCCAGACTGCATGCTAAAAAAGTACAGTATGGGTAGTGGATTTTACTATTTTTCAGGTTGGCAGTCAGATCTGCTGCAGGTTACTTCATGATAGTCTTTCTTTTTTGGCAAATATTACTATTCTGTACAACCACAGAGTGAGAAAGACTGATCTGGAAAAAGCCTGATGAATTTGATATATTATGCGAGAATGTCCTTTGTTTTACTCTGTCAATCATCTCCCATCTTTTTTTTGTGTTTTTTTTGTTTGTTTGTTTGTTTTTTGGTTCTTGTTTTTTGACATTGTGTTCAGATGTCCTAAAGTCTATGGAGGAGCACCATGAATTTAGACACGTCTAGGATAGAGACTATCTTACTGCTGTATGTTTTTGACAGTAATGCCTTAATCTGTAGAACTGTGAAAGATGGATTTTACTGTGTGACATGGTTCCTGGCCTTTCTGATCTTGCCTTAGAAATTTGCCTTGAAACTGCAGGAAACAAACAGTCATGTTATCTTAGCTGTGCTGGGATGACAGAAGGTAAGGCTAAAAATTCCTTTTATCCAATGACAACTCGGCCAGATATTTACATTACCCGAGTGGGAGGGTTGTCCAGCTATTTGGCTGCACTGCTGCTCTACTAACTTGTTTTGTAAGGATTTTGTCACTTGCAGTGTCCTGAAGGGCAACTGAATGTGCCAAAGGTAGCTGTAAAAATGCAGTGGCAGGAAAATAATTTAGTTCAGTGATTCAGAATTCCTTTTTCATATGTAACTGAATCCTAAACAAATCAGCGATACTTTCCCATTAACTACAACATTGTCAGATGTTTAGATGAACAGAGAGCAGGTGAGGAAAACATTAGATGTTGCTTAACAGACCAGCTCCCCTTTGTTTGTGCACTTTCTGAGAGTAATTCAGATGGGCTTCCTGGCGGGCTGCCCAGCAGCAGCTGGCCGGAGGATGAACCGAGTACCTGCTCTTCTCCCCTTCCACTTTCATCTTCCACAACACGGTATCTCCTCTTTGTTGGTGATTGCCCTTCCATCCTCAAGTTTCCAGTGCTGAAGGAGTGAAGAATTAAATTATTTCAGAGGCAGTTATTCTGGTTGTTCTACTGCAAGGCACTTTAATCGTTATTCATTCCTGTACTGAAGCAGGCAGCCACCAAGTAACATTTTCTAGAAATCTGCCTACATTTCAGACTAGTCAATAGAGCCCTGAAGGCAAAATTGTAACACTGAGGAAATTAAACAAAAAAGGAAACTGAGTGGACACAGGAACAGCATTTGGTATTTGCATAGCTCTTTGTTGGGTTGACCTTGCATGTTAAACACAGATGTGAGTGCTCGCTGGGAGTACAACTGTCTAAATACAAGAAGAGATCTGAAAATGGTGCCTGGCCCAGCCTGAATTCTGCAGAGAGAAATTGTTGCACCATTTTCGGTAGTAATTAAAGCTATTGAATATTTCTACAATTATTTGAAACAGGAAAATTGTGCTCAGAATATATTATACAGCTGGCTAATGTTTCTTTAGTTATGCTTTTTCTTTAAAAGAGTGCTGAAGCACAATTACATAAATGGCAGCAGAAAATGAAATGAATAACAGTTGAAGATCACACTGATTTGTAGGCAAAACCAAAGGAATGGTTATATATTTTTCCAGATATCCCAATAAGGAGAAAAATGCAATTAGTATCTTAAGAAAAAATATCACTCAAAAATTATCTATGCAGACAAAAAGGAATGGAAGTAAAAAATAAAAGGATTTTACTCTCAAACCTATTGTACAAAAAACATTATTTCTATTCTCTCCCAGGTTTAACAGTGCACTTCACTCACAAAATAGACAACTGTTTCATAAACAGAAGCAAAATGCTGACGGGTCTTGATATGTATTCATAGGAGCTAAGATTTAGCTTCTGATCTCATGGGAAAAGCTACAAAAAACAGAATTGGCCACCTAAATTGAAAATATATTAACACTCAGCTGTTCAGAAGAGACGGTTGCCACAGATATACAATTTGTTGTTATTCCAGTGTTGAAAGGAAATTTTTTTTTTATTCCTACAATGAAGATGAAGTCATGGCCATTTCAATAATTTTATATTGATATCAGTGTTTCATGGAGTCAGTGATAAACTACAAACTTTAACAGTGATGCATATGCACAAAAGGAAGAGCAAGAAAATGGTAACTTGATGTGACTGTGACTAGTTCTGTTCAAGATTTTTTGAAATAAAAGGTTTTGTGAGAAACCACCACTTTGAGAAAACCAGAATTATTCACAGAGTTTGCTGCGCAAGAGTTCTCTTGGGTCTAAGGTAAAATTTATGGGGAAGAAAAAGAAAAAGGGACAACGTAGTTGCAGAAGAGCAAACAGCTGCATGACTGAGACATAAAAAACTACTTTGTACTGTGCGGTGTCACTTCACCAGACTTTCTGGGCATATCATGTCAGGACAAATCCAAAATTCCCAGCATGAGAAGGAAACACAAATGTTCAGGATAGAAAAGGGAGTCAAAACACATGCCAGTAAATGCCCTAGTTTGGAACCACTGCCAAGGACAGTGTAAGTTGCTGCACTGCACATCCAGCCCAATATACAATCTTCAGGGACCTACTTGCTTTAAAGAAATGCAGACACAGTTTGTAATCTCAGCATTTCTGTAAGAGGCTATTCCTCTTTTCTGGGTAGTGTTGCACAGGGCAGAAAATAAAGAAATTAGCTGTCATGGTTTAACCCCAGTTAGCAAATAACCACCAACAGCCACTCGCTCACCTCCTGCCTGTGGTGGAATGGGGAAGAGAGTTGGAGGGGAAAGGTAAGAGAACTTGTGGGTTGAGATAAGAACAGTTTAATGATTGAAATAAAATACTAATACTAATAATACTAGTGCTATTACTAATACTAATACTAAATTGTAATGAAAATGAAAACAACAACACAAAAAGAGGCAAAGCCTAACAAAACCGAGTGATGCAACTGCTCACCACCTGCTGACCAATGCCCAGCCAGTGCCCAAGCGGCGACCATGCCTCTCAGACAACTAGCTTAGGTACTTGGCATGACATTTTACGGTATGGAATCAGATATTCTGCTAGGAAATTAGTCACATTTGTAATAATGATAACCAGTGTTAGAGTTCCCGAGTTCCCCCTTTTTTTCCCCGCATTGCTTTGGAATGGGGAAATATTTCAGATTGCAATATCAGTAAAGTATTAGCCTCTACCATAGATGGATCATAACAATCTATGGGAGACGTCTTGTTAGTTATTGGTGGTATTCAAGACTACAATAAAGCCCAAGAACAAATCAAGGAGTTGTAATGTGGCAGCCAGTTTACAAAATAGGAAGAGTATGCAGAGTTTGTCCGAGAGGTAAAAAACTGAAACAACAGAGACTGTAGCCCACATACTGAGTGAACAGCAGGACGACAAATTGTTCTTCTGTATGCATGCGGTTATTGTGAAAGGATAATGAAAGGAAACTGGAGTTAGGAACGATGTGATAGATTTGAGATTCTGGATGCATGGGCATCTTCTTGTTATATTGAGACATGTTTGGTGGTTTGTACATGTGGAAAATATATTACTGAAAAATTGTTTATTGTTGATAAGAGGGTTTATATTCTTGTATTCCATGCTGGATGAGGATACAATTAATGAATATCCCCAGACTTTTAGAGAAGCCCGAGGAGAAAAAAACCCCCAAAACCAAAAAAAAACACCGAAAAAAAAAAAGAAAGCCCTGTACATTGTCTTTTATACTTGTTTTAAAGGCAAATCAAACAAACCATTTAAAGCCTTGAGCTCTAGATCAGGGATTTGCATATATGAAACAGACTGGAACAAAGAATTTGGGAATTTGTCTCTCTAAATGCCAGTACTCTATACAGTTGAAGGATAATACCTACTAAGTGAAGTACTTATAGACTTTTTTTTTTCATCTTTACATGTTTTATCTTCAAAATTTTCATCCTAATAAAAATTATATTGTAAAAACGGACAAATAATGGAATTATTCTGTCACATTCTGTGAAAAGAATAAGAACACAGACATGTTGCCCAAGGTCAGATTTACTTAGCTATTGGAAAGAGAGGGTACAACCTTTTGCTTCTGGTTTCAAGGGACAGGAATGCAGCTCTACCTTCCTCACTATCTGTAGGACTGTCCAAAAGTAAAATTAATGGTGTTGAAACAGTATTAAACACAGAACTGTGACTGGGTGATTAAAAAAGGAAAATGGAAGGGCAAGATATAGGAGGGGAACTGAGCAGGGGTAAATTAAAGTAGCAAGGGATATGTTATCTCCTTTGGTAGCAAGCAGCAAAATAAGGTGGAGGAAGACAACAGCAAAAACTGTTGTATATTTGGAACCAGTTTTGGTTTCCTTTGACATTAATTGCACTGTTGGGAGTGCCTGACAGGCTTTTTTTTGTGGAGTTTTTCTCAATATTCTGCAGGGGATGTGGAGATGCACTTCTTGGGAGTGGTGATAGCAGCATGTTAGACACAATTCTCCATAATGCTCGATAAATCTATTAGATACAGGGCAGGTGAATTACTTTTGCTACTTATCAAAAACTATCCTTAATAGCAGGGATGAGATGCCTTCCAGAGGGACCTGGACAAGCTCCAGAAGTGAGCCCATGAGAACCTCATGAAGTTCAACAAAGCCAAGTGCAAGGTCATGCACATGGTTCAGGGCAACCCCCAGTATCAATACAGATTGGGGGATGAAGGCATTGAGAGCAACCCTACCAAGAAGAACTCGGGGGTACTGATGGATGAAAAGCTGGACATGAGCTGGCAATGTGCGCTTGCAGCCCGGAAAGCCAACCATATCCTGGGCTGCATCAAAAGAAGCGTGGTCAGCAGGTCGAGGGAGGTGATGTTCCCCCTCTACTCCACTTTCATGAGACCCCACCTGGAGTACTGCGTCCAGCTCTGGAGTCCTCAGCACAGGAAGGACATGGACCTGTTGGAACAAGTCCAGAGGAGGGCCACAAAGATGATCAGAGGGCTGGAGCACCCCTCCTATGAAGAAAGGTTGGGAGAGTTGGGGTTGTTCAGCCTGGAGAAGAGAAGGCTCTGGGGAGACCTTATTGCCGCCTTTCAGTTCTGAAAAGGGGCCTATAAGAAAGATGAAGACAAATATTTTAGTAGGACCTGTTGTGATAGGACAAGGGATGTTGTTTTTAAACTAAAAGAGTAGATTTAGACGAGGTCTAAGGAAGAAATTTTTTACAATGAGGGTGGTGAAACACTGGAACAGGTTGCCCAGAGAGGTGGTAGATGCCCCATCCCTGTAGTGTTCAAGGCCAGGCTGGACATGGCTCTGAGCAACTTGATCTAGTTGAAGATGTCCCTGCTCATTTCAGGGGGGTTGGAACTAGATAACCTTTGAAGGTACCTTCCAACCCAAACTATTCTATGATTCTATGGTTCTGTGATTCTATGATTCTATGAACCAAACTATTTGCTAGCTCCCTTCAAAGCTATTTGAGTAACTGATGTCCCTTACCTGGTGGATTTTAGACTGTAACTGATCAGACTTCATATTTTGTATACATATAAAGCACAAATCAATAGATTTCTGTAATTAGTTGCCACTGCATAAGTCTATGAGGTACGTATCTAACAGATAGAAAACCCGGAAAAAGACTGGAAGTCTAGGAGGGATTCTATTTCCAGCAATATATGCCAATAAATAGTCATCTAAAAAGAGGGGACAAACCCAGCAACTCCTGATATTTAAATGCAAAAATGTGAGAGTAAAATATCTATGTTTCCACAGTTCTACTTCTCACATGCTACTTTTCTCCAAATTGAAATGTACTATTTTCAGTGTTTTCTAACCCAAAAGGCTCTCTCTCAAACCTACTCCTTCATTCCAAGAGCTGGCAAAGAAAGAGGAGGAAAGGCCAAGTGACTGAAACTGTCGAAAATTGTAACTGGCAGAAAATGTCAGTTAACAAAAATAAAAGTCAAATTGAATTGTTGACTTTCTGTGAAAATACAAGTCAAATATTTCTGGGCTTACATTTCCATGATTAGGCATAACTAGAAAATTTGCTTGCACATTAATTTTTTTTCAGTTTCTTTGTAAAACAACTGAAATTTTTGGACTTTGTTATGTACAAAAGTATTACGTATTTGCACAGCACAGGACACACACACTAATGACAGAAGAACAGGAAGCAAACAGATTGCTGTTTTTTGTCTTGCTTCGCCTTTTTTCTTATGAATAACACTCTGGGACATAACAACTCCAAAACTTTGAGGGATAATCTAATGTAAATTGTTAAAACAAATTCTTTTTTTAAAATGTGAAACAGAAGCTAAATCTGCCAAATCCATATAAATTGTCTCCACTTATCTTGGCTTTTTCCTCCTTACTACCCTTCTTTCTTGGCTGTGAACACTTCCTGTTGATCTAAGACTTCTGTTCAACTATTTCTCAAATTACTTCCTCTTTCTATCCTGATCAAAGTTTTACCATTTACATTGTTACCGTTTACATTGTTTACCGTTTACATTGTTAAAACATTGAACACATTCTAAAACAAGTGTAAGATTTAAAGAGTTTTTTGGTGAAGCAGAATTAGTATTACATTAAAATAAACAGTTTGAGGGATAAATTGTTACAGTCTGTATCATGCTGAAAGACCATAATGAAAGTCTTTAAGATTAAACTCTGCTATTTTTTCCTAAATTCTATTGAAACTGGCAGGAGGTAGAAGACTGGCAGTTTTATTTTTCCATTATCTTCCATGGCAGCCAGCCATCTGCAAAGGAAATGAAACAGATTCAGCCAGAGAAGAGCACACTGCTAGAGGATATCACCCCATGAAGACATAATACAGAATAAAAGAAGCAGATATTAAATAATTTATCAATGTTATCACGTAACAGGTGAAAAGCAGCATCAGATGTAGACTCAGCTCTCCCTGCCCTGGTTCCTGTCCTGACACCTTTCTGCTCCTTTTTGAGGATGTTAATAATCAAGAATGCATTCTAGTTTCCAATTTTGAACTCTAAGAATTACATCATTCATAAAGCATAAAATATTAGTGACTCTGTGGCACAGGTATGTGCTTTTCATGCCAGGGTATGCTTCCTTGAACTGTCATTTAAAATTAGCATCTAAATTAATGTAGCTGTGGTTAAGTGAACGCAAATTTATATTTTGGCAACCATTCTGAGAACAATAAATTTATCATTTTCTCTTAGCCAGGAAGATGTACTGTATGAAAGCATCCCCAATGAAAAATGTGAACCCAAGATCCTGACATTACTGACAAACTAATTTGTCAGTAATGTGCAGGTTGATGAACTGAATTCTTTACAGTAACTTCCATAGTTTATGAGTTGGGCACCTGTAGCAGTGTGCCATTAAATTTGGACACTCATTTTATATTCTCCTCTTTTGGTTTTCCTTTCTTCAGGGTGGATAAGACATATTGTTGTCTGCAAGGCATAAATCCGACTCTGCACTCGTTCATATCAATTGACCTGGCTGAAATACAAACCTGGTCATACAGGCTTGGCAGTGGAAAAAAGATATATGAGTGTTGCTCATGCCACTTTCCTTTGTGCTACTGGGTAGGTGACTGACCTGAAATATCCTACTTCAACTGACCTTCTACTCAGGAATAGTCCTTCAGATTCTCCATCTGAATTACTGAAGGATTCTCAAAATAATATGAAAAACCTGTTATGCTTTTCTCACAAAAGACTCTGGACATGTACCATTTGTTCTGCTCATCTGTCAGTGTGATATAATGTACTTGAAGCTTATGAGATCATTTTTTGTATCACACAAGTGAGACATGACTGACTTCATAGGACTTACAAACATCTTTAGAACTTAGGAATTTCAAAGTGTTTTACCCTGTGAAGTTATAATTTTGCGTATGTGTGCACACATGCAATGGCTGAATGAAATGCAGTGATGGAAGTTGATGATAAAGTGCACTCCTATAGCTCTTGATACAGGTCTTACCTCATAGCTACTTAGGGGACAGTTGGGACAATTCCTTTTGGTACCACTAAATGGGAATCACTTTTGCATCAGTGCTTTCTATTAGATACTCAACAGTCTTTGCCATTCCCTATGAAAGGAAAAATTTACAATGTTGACACTTAAATTGCGTGAGACCGCTTCTGCTACAGCAATGTAACTGGTTAAAATATTTATTTGTTTACATTATGCCTTTTTTTTCTTCTTAAGATTTTTAATGCACTCATTACTGGGGTGTAGCAACCAAATTTTTTAGAGGAATAACTGTAAGTCATTTCAAAATAGTTCACATTCATTACAAACCAAGTGTGTAGTGCTCATAATCCTGAACAACAGAAGTGAACAGTAGAGCCATGCAAAGCTGTGTACATTCTGTAGCTATTCAAATTCTTAAATCCGTGCTGAAAGGGAACTTCATTAAGACAGTTGCATCTTATTTCCAGCTGCAGTTCAATCTTTAAATAACTGTACCAGAAAAAGAATTTAAAGGCACAAACTTAACATAAGTTATCAACGTGAATAAAGGACAAGTGCTTTTACAGTGTACTACCCCTGTAAGCCTGTCTCCATGTTTTCTGATGATTCACAGTGTATCCAGGCAACAAAGTAAATGACAGCTTTTGAATGTATTTCCTGTTCTTTCTTCATCCACATCTATAAACTTTTTTTTTTTTTTTTTCTTCCAGAAGATTGGTTAGCCATTTTGGTATCAGAGTTAAAAAAACCTTCTTTTTAATCAGTTTAAGAAAAAAAAAGTCCACTCAGCCAATCTGTGGTGTCATCTAAAGATATATTTGCTCTTGCATGCTTTCCACCTTTTTGCTTTGTCTCCTGTTGCAGTCAAGAAATGCTTAGATTTGCCCATATCTCTAACCTCTGACTCTTGGTAACCCCATTTTTCTGTTGCGACGTATCCTGCAGAGACATCTCTAACTCCATTCCAATGAGTGTGTGGACTCACAGCCTACTGCAGACATAAAACTTTTATATTTACATTCATTTGATATTGTATTGTTTCTGATTAACATTAACATTAATTTAATAATGCTACTGTTTAAACAGATTTTATGCTAAAATCTGGAATTTTATACTCGGGCCTATAAACAAGGTAAGGAACATGATGGTGGTGGTCAACTCTCTTTTTGATTGCCTGCAGATCATATTCTTCAAGCTTTGGTTTGCAAGGAACAATTTCACCAGCTCTTATCCTGTCTCTGATATAATAAAAAGAGAGACCCTTAAATTATAATAGTTGCTAGGCTTAGTTCATTTATCTCACAGCACATTAATTCTATTTTAATTTAATTTAATTTCATTGTTCTTCAATCCCATTTTACAGGACCTTTCCCCTAACCATTATTTTTCTGGATGATTCATGAGGGTTGAGTGGCTTATCCCAGAATCTCTGCCCCTGGTAGTATTCAGCATGTCAAGACATCAGATTCTAGTGAGAGTCAAAACAGATACCCAGGAAAAAATTAACTCCCCTGAATATGGTTTCATCACTTATTTTTTCTAAATAACCGAAAACCCTCAGTGTCCAAGTAATTCTCTTTCTTTTGAAATACATGAATGAATGATCCACTTTGTTTCTCAAAAATTGTACAACATCATTGCCCATTATGTGACACCCAAACTTTTAATAACTTCCTGCATATTCGTAGAAATTAAAAGAAGTTCAAGGCTGAAATTCATGTGTCAATGCTTCGAGAAACAGACACCATAGTTAAAAAAGAAAGAAGCTAATAAAACCAATTATTCTTAAAATTCCACAAAATTTCTAATGGTAGTGAATTTTTTTCTCCAGCGAACAATCCAGCAAACCTGTGCACCACTCTACACTAGTTCAAGGACCTCTTTCTTCCCTCCTTCAGTTCAATTCCCACAGAAGTGACTATTCCTCTAAACTCCCTTTAAACAGGGGTTAGCTCAAACTAACTGAATTTGCTGTAGGCAGACACAAGTAAACAGAACTTGTCTGTTATTAACTGTCAGAAATGGGAGACTTTTTACAGCTCATATTGACATAAACTGTTTTATTCACCTTTCTGATACACACTTTACTGAGTAAGGATTCAAGGGGAAAGGGTCTGCTTTTTTGTGTCAGCAGACTCTCAGATTGCTCATGCATCTTGTTGAACATAATTTTGCTAGGCAGAGCGGGAAGAGTTCTACCGTTGGCTAAGGAAAGTTATGATCTGATAGGGAGGTCTTAATAACAATAAGGCCAAGTTAGTTGAAGCAAGGAAAAATGAAAGAAAGAAGGAGGACAAGGAGAAGAGAGAGATATATGTATATTTCCAATCTAACCACACTGTAATAGATTAATGCATGGCTTCTCTTTAATGTATTTACTCTTTATCTCATAATTACTTTTCATTATATTGTCAATTGTAGATGATATAGATAAACATTCTTATTTGCACTTGACTTTACCTGATTTAAATTAATAGGGGTTTTGAGGTAGATGGAGAATATCAGGGCACTTTTCATCTGATGGCATAGTAAACAAAAAGACTTGATTACTGGGGAACCTTTGTCTCACCCCAGCACATTCTTGAAAATAGCCAGATAGCATGTAGATGTTTGCCGTCTACCTAAAAAGATGCTGTACGCCAGAGAACTGAAGTCACAAAATCAAAAGAGAATATTTTTCAGTGACGGTGGTAAGTGGAGAAACTCTTTGGGAATGCCTGAATGTCTCCCAACTCACCTGAGCCCAGAGATGCAGAACTATAGTGAAGGAAGATGCCAAACTGCTGCAGCTGTACATGGTTAACCAGAACGTTACCCACAGCAGAAAGACACAGTGGCAGAACAGCAGAGCACGGAGCTGGAGAGCTGGAGAGTTGCCTGGCCATACACTGCAACAGTCCATCCCCTTTCAGTGAACAGCAGGAGAAGTGGAACAGATTCTGGACCCCGAAAGGCCTCTGGGTGTGGGGTGCTGCCATATGTTCAGGCATCCATTTCGTCTGAGGCAAAGATCATGGCAGGCTTCAGGGAAGAAGAGGGGTGCCAAAAACCACATTTGTTTCTTGGCAGAGAAGAGACCCCCTTTTATGGGTCTGGAGCAGATGAATGAAAAAGAACTGGCCTTTAGTGTGAGCTTCCTCTCTACAGATGCTGCAGTTTGCATCAGTTATCACACCCTGCAGAACAGGATCCCAAAGGCCAGTGAGAACAACCAGCACCAGCTGGAGCTGACATGCACTCTGGTCACGTTCTCAGAAGCTCAGTTGCTTTTCTCCGTGCACAGAGAGGCTGACTGCATAGTTTTGTTACGGGTTCTGGGACAACTTTGGCCTGGATCATGCCAACATCTGGGACAAAATCTCAATGTGTGGGATGCTCCCCTTATTGTGCAGGAGGGCCGTAGTAGCCCGATCACTGAAGACCTGAGACACGAGTTCCCAGTTTCTTTCCTCAGCACAAAATTGTAGTGAAGGCCATCTGCTGCGATAGCTGTCCATGCTGGAGGATGTGATGCCATCTCTGTGTCCTCTGTGGGCAGAAGGCTGATGCTTACAAAGCTGGATAAAAACCCAAATGACTTAATGGATGTGAAGTCAGCAAGTTGATGGTCGTCTTCACTGGCCCAGCAGGTCAAGAGGTCTGGCTTGGTGGCTGGGGACAGGAGAGCTCCTTCTTCCATGCTCCATGTCTCAACATCTGTCAGGCAACAGACACACTGCTCTACCTGGGCGTCTACAGCTCTGAAGGCAACCCCTCCCCAGCTCCTAACTGGGACAAAATGGAGCCAAGGGTGTCAGAGCAGGTGTGGAGGTGGGCAGTTCTGCTCTGGGTCCTTGCCTTCAGGGAAGACAGGCTCATTGTCAAACTGACAGTCCAGCCCATTTTCTGGTACCACAGATGAAAAACAGACTCAGTGGTCTGCAGTTCCAGGATCCTCTCTGGAGCTCTGTTTGTGGATCGGACTTCCAGTGGCAATCTTCCAGGTCCCTGGCTCAGTGGCTGCTGGTAATGATAGGCTACATATTTTGGCCAGCATCTCTGCAATTTCACATCTGAGTTCCTTTGCAGCTCTTGGGAAAAGAGCTGCTGATCCTGGTGACTTATTGACATCTAACTTATTCTATGTGGGCTAATATTTCCTGTATACTTAGTTCATATTGATATAGCTCCCCTGACTGATCTGCTACAAAAACGCACTGGATGTTGGAAATTCTCCAACATTTTTAGTGGTAAAATATATATATATATATATACACACATCTCACATTCTCTGCTGTGCTCTTACATTCAAATGCTACTTTTAACACCTTTATCATCAGGTGGTCCAGTTGTTTCATGAGCTGACTTCCCACTTCTGAAGTATTTAAAGACCTTTTTGTTGTCAATCTTGAGTATCTTTTCAAAATTCCTCTATGTTTTCTATATTTCCTGTGTACATATGAGATGGCATGATTTTACTGCTCTCCTTATTTGGACAACCTTTCTGTTTTTAAAACTCATTCCTTTCTATACAGTAGCCTCCTTAAGTTTTCTGTTTAGCTATATGGGGTTTTTATGGGATCGTTTTCTTTTTCTGAGCAGTTTACCCAGGCTTCTGATACAGTATTTTCAAACAGCCTTGAGGCTACTTGCAGGCTTCTTACTTTTTGGAGTATACATTTTAGGGGTATTTTTGCTAATTGCCTCGTTTTTATGTAGTTCCTTTTTCTGAAATTGAATCTCTGTATGCGGGTTTTATTTGGCTTGCTCTCTCCGACTGCAATTTTAAGCCTAATTTTATTCTGATTGCTATTACAGAGTGCTCTTCAACTAATACTTCAATTAGGTCCTGTGCATTCCTGACACTTTTTCATGAGAGCTCTAAGGTGAGTTATTCTAGAAAGCGGTCAATTATTGCATACAACAGTCTTACCTCTACCTCTTTTCCTGAGGCAGCAATGATACAGTCTGAATATATACAGTGAAAATCTCACGCTACTGCAACCTGTCTTAAGTTTGCAACATTGCCTAAGCACTGTCATCCTCCAGATCAAAGACCCCAGAGTATCATATTAGTGCCATTTGTTTATTATTATTAGAGTATGGGATTTCCACCCAGAATTCCAGAGTGCTTCTCTTTTCCCACAATATTTTTTATGCTGTTAAATTTTGTATTTTCCTTCATGTACAGTGCCCTCACCTGTACATCTCATTCCATCACCCTTCAAAGCTGGTAGCTTGGCAACACTGTATCCCATTAATTATCCTTTCACCAGGTCTCTGAGATGCCTATTGTATCAAGGTTGCTGTTTATTGCCAAAAATTCTGGTTTCCCCATCTTATTGCATTGGTGTAGCAGGCAGCACTCATTAGTTTTGCCCTTGGTTTAGCTTTGCCATGCTAGTCAGCTGCCATTTTAGGCAAACTAACTTGTGTTCTCTACTTCTGTTTATTTCCCTTCTGGCCTTTTCAGAGATGCACTGAATATCATCCAGGTTACCCTGCCAAGTTGAATCAATGTGATCGAGGTGTTTCTCCATGCTTGTCAACATTTTCCCAGGTCCTAGTTTATATAATCCTGTGTGACCTTCTTAATTTTCAGAGCCAGCAGCCTGTCTCCACTTTGATTAGAGTAAAGCCAGTCTTTCCTTTATGGGTTCCTTTTGTCTCCAAAGGTTTCCTGGTTCCTAATGTACTGGAATATCTATCCTCGGTACATCGTGGTCTCATCTGTGCACCACAACTCTGGATCCTTGCCTGCTTCTCGTGCCTCATACCCTCAAACTGACAGCATTTTGGAGAATGCTATCATGAAAATCCTAACTTTAGTCTTCTACTGGGCAGCACAAACAGCCATCCAGAGCCTCACTCCTACACTGCCCCGGGTTACTGGTACCAGCTCAAATCATGACTCCTGGATCTTCCCATGCGCCCTCACATTTCTCACTATCACCTGCTTCTTTTGCTGCTGAACACCCTTGGTGAAAGAGCTATCACACTGGCTAGAAGGGTGGTTTCATCTCAGACGTTATGTCTTTCATTTTCAGCTTGGCATACTCTCTCTACAAGACTTCTATTTAAGAGTACAAAGGTGTCACAGTGGATGGGCACTCATTCTGAAACATTCTAATAAGTAGGCATCATCTGTGTACCTCTCCTTTTCTTTTAGCTGTCAGTTTTCAGCGGCTCTCAAAAGAACATACCCAATCTCCCCAAACCAAGAACTCCTTGCACAGCATGCACACCTATAGATCCAGTCCCAAAGGTGGGTAGTTTTCCTCTTATCCCAGTCTATTAAGCCAACTAGCAACAAATGAGGTATACCCAAGGATGTGGGGAGTGGAGAAGGGTATATTTGGAGTAATTTCATAAATATGAAATGAGCACAAGCAACCCATGCTAGTGATGTGGCAGCCAGTAATTTCAGTTACCACTGTATCATAGACTAACTGAACCTTTGGATGAGATTGATAATTAATTATAGGAAAATATATATAAGAAAGATATGAAAGCAAGTGACAAAACAATTTAACAAAGGGTGAATTGCAATACTTGCTCATATTGCTAGATACTGATATTTATACTAAAAATTACTTGGTTCCAAGCAGATTGAGTTTATGCAAAATACAAAATATTGATGTTCAAAAGTACAAGTTGTTCTCAATTCATATTGTGTTCAAAGGACACAGTAAACAGACAGCTATGGGCAGTGAAATGTGTTGAATCCACGTGTGAAAAGGGGGGAACAACCCTGGCTTTTTTTTCTCTCTATGTGATATACTAACCAAATGAACTGACAAAATTAATTACAGCATTTCATTTATAGTACTTAGGTACCATACCTAACACACTATATCTACTACACTACACAAGGATGATGGTTTAATTGCTAGAAGAACTTTAATCATTAATATAGGCATATGAGTAGAATTAGATAGGAAAGTTATAAAGTACAGCAAAAGTTATTTAAAAAAAAAACCCTGGCTTGAATTAGATCAAAAGTTAAAATCTAAAAGTCCACCCCCTTTTTAATTCATAGGAACTTTCAAATATAATTAGATAGAAATATTTCATTTTTATCATTCTAATAAACATTATTTAGCTTTAACCATTTTAACTATGAGTTAAATATTAAAAAGAAGTTGAATAAGGAGAAACTGTCAACTTCATTCAGATAGTTTTGAAATGTATTTCCACCCCTTTTGAGGTACAACTTTATCCAAAGTAAGGATTCCAGCAGGA
>NW_010138336.1:27895-68300 GCF_000699245.1 Pterocles gutturalis
CAGGAATTTAGTTTAAAACTTTTCTTGCATATCTAGACAGGACAGTAGCTGTTTGACTTAGTAATTAAAAAAAGCAAAGGAGTCAAGTAGTTTAGCAATCTCAGTTCCGTTACTGGCATGACAAATTTAATTATTTGTTTACTTTATCTCATGTAGACAAGGCATATTTTTTGTATGTTGACTGCTAAAATGAAAAAATTAAGGCCAAATTGTCTTATGAACTCAGTACTCACAACCTTGAAGTATTATTCTCTGGTGAACAGTGTTTTGAAAATATAAACTCTCCCAAATTTCTTACTCAAGGTTTAGTTGTGAATACATTCTAGTTCTTTGTTGTATCAATTACTGTCCACTGGGCCCTTCAGAATCTTATGATGAGGGATGTTTTCATCCCCAAAAGAAATCTTTAGTGCATTTTTTTATACAGGAGAAACATCTAAGTCTAAAGGGTGATCTTAATTATCATGCAAAACTACAATGGCAAAGATGACGCTGACTCCACCAGTCCAACCTACAAGGGTACAAAGGTGAATCCACCCCTCAAGAAGGGACTTTACTGGTTGTGGGTACAGAGGACAGCTGAGAGGAGGAAGTTCAAAGGAAGCTAGTTTAGGACACAGAAGGGTGAAGAAATTAACAGAATGAGGTAAGAACAATGAGAAGCATGATGAGGAGAAAGGCAGAGTAAGAATCCTAGACTACCACCAGCTACTAGAGGGCTCTGCTTTCATGGATGGCCATGATAAATGGAAGTCTGAATGACTTGTCATCCTATTGTTTTCACAATTCTGATATCTATTTACATTTCTTCTGTCTGTTGTTTAATCAGGTGATACAAAATCTTTCTGATAGTCATATTATAGGGTAAACTTCAACTCTTTTGGCCCTCTAGTGCTGCAATAAAGGCTACACAGTTCTCTTTGCCTGTACAATGCTATAGTTTCTTGCATTTCAGTTCCTCAGCACTGGTCACAATATAAAGTTGGATTAACAATGTTATTTTAGTGTGTTAGAATTCATACTAACTCCACACAGAACAATCTGATAAGATAAAAGTTTCACAGCAGGCTTTGTCTTTTCTAAAGAGAAAGTGTTTTCAGCGGATAAAGTCAATGCTAAAGCCTTTCAATGGGTTTTTCCCAATGTTAGAGCCAGCAGGTGAGAAGGAGGCTATACAAAAAAAGCATCTCTTCCTTCTGGGAGTAGATCATGCTAGTTCACTGCCTTCTTAAATTGCCTTCAGAGAGTTTGTGCCATTCCTAGCAGCGTTCTGCAATTTCCTACCACAGCAAAACCTGATGTGGGAGAGCTTGATATTGCAGTCTGTTTCTCGCTAGATAGATAAGACCTCAACCAGCATAAATAATGCCCATGACTACCCTGCAGTGACTATTTATTTCAAAGTATAGTGTGATTTACAGAATCAATTTTTTTAAAAAAAATCTAAAGCTGTTGTGCTACATTTCACACATTTACCAAATTCAACAAAAGTTTTGTTAGTCAGATAGATCTATGCTGCCTTAAGAAGTCAGCCCAAGCCTTAAGGAAAATTGATTTGTAAGAAAATATCACTTGTAAAAAAATGTAGTGTTCAAGTTGTGTGCTCATATGCTTTTCAAAATAAGATAGGTAGGAGTGATATGAGTGTTTCTGTGAGTTCAGCTACAGCTTCACATTTCAAAGCTGAATTTTATGTTCACATTGCCATAATCAAAATTGTATTGAGAAAGAAATAACTATATGTTTTTCTGCAAAAGAGTTCAGCTATTGAAGGAATTCTGCTTCCATACTGCCTAGGCAGTGGGTCACTTCTTTCTCTTCAACTTCTGTGATGATTTTTTTGTCCTAAGATTAACAGTTTTTTCCATGCATTTTCATTGAGAAAAAGCATTCAGTTATCCATATAGTAACAGTATCTGAATTCAGTATGGGAGGAAGTGTTTCGAGAACCTGTATTTTTTGCCTGCAACACTCTGTACAAACAGGTATGTGAAATTTGCACCTCAAGTTTTGTAAGTTATATTAATCAGAGAATCAAGAGAAAGGAGTCAATAGTAAACTCTTATACATACATAGACTCTTCTGGGTAGCTAAAAAAGTCTGATTGTGAGTGTCCCTGTGCCCTGCACCACATCTATGTATGTACAAGATAGTCAGTCTACCTGGCAACAGGCACCCTTCTCTATGAGGTCTAAAAGCCAAAACCAAAATAAAACTTTCTATGTAAGAAAGCTGTGAAAAGAGTTAAGCCTCTCATGTGTGCAGAATTCAGCTTTGTGATACTGTTTTTTTCTTTATAATGCATTATAGCCTGTACATAAAAGTACCTTTTAATATGTCTCTGCAAGAGTTGTTGTTTCTTGTAATTCAAAGAAAAAACTAAAAACGGATTTTCACTGGGTAAGGATGTATATCTCTACCATCAGTTTGATGTTTTTGAATTTCAAAACCTGGAATTATGTTGTTGTATAGCAAGAAGGACTCCTGCACCATAGGTTAAGATGCCTCCATAGGTGGGGAGAACTTCAGCTTCCACCGAACCCTGCACACTTTATGGAGTTAAGGGCTCAGGCCCCATGTACTCCCTCTCCATTTGTCACTGTATAAATAAGAGTGGAATTTAGTTTGCCTAACTTTAGATATCTAAACAGTAGGCATCCAGTCTAAATCAGTCATCTAGTCTCCTCAAACTGATCAGAGCAACTGCCTTCAAGAAGAGTATACATCTTTCCTTTGACTAAGTAAGTAACCAAGATATCTAACTATCTCAGTCTAGAAACCTACAGTTTAGCAGCTTAATTTGAGAGAGGTTAAGCCCAGAAGGTTGTCACATGTATTTGTAATTCAGTTTTCATTAGCTGGACAACTGCCATTCTGCAGCAGAAAAAATAAAATATGCAGCTGAGTACTGTGCAGAACCGATTCATATAGTTCTAGCTTGACCATCTCAAAACACTTAAATACCTTTTTTGAGACACTTCTCACTTCCTGCACTCCATGAGGGCCACTTCCATGACCTGTATCAGCGTCCTAATCCATTTCAGAAGACTCGCTTCTTACCACAGAATACATTTATTCCCTTTGTGTTTGACCTAATCAAATTTTCTGTTTTCAAAATAAGCCATCACCATCTCTTTTAAATATAAGAAATTACAGGCCCATAGGGTAGTTTTCAGAAGACCATGGACAATTGGAAAAAAAGAGGGTTAAAGAGAAAAAAAATACAAAGGCACAAGAATTCTGGTAATTTCAGTCTAACAAGAAAAAAGTACTGAGTAAAACTGTATGTCCTTCCACCTCCCTGTAATTCCTAGAATGAAATTGCCATGGGCATGTAAAAGACATGCTACACAATTTGATACTTGCAGGGTCAAAGTTTTTCAGAAAATGTATTCTCATCTCATAGAGTAATTCTAGAGAAGCCAAGCCTTAAAATTTGCTTTAAAAATTTAAAATTAGAAACCCCCTGAAAATTTTCCTTTCTCCACCTCCATCCACGTAAAATGATTTTCTGTCTTGCTTTTTATTTGTCAATATATGCCTCCGCAGAATAACTGAATTAGAAGGAGATGGTGTCCTCAGATTGTCCGCCAATGAAGCTGAGATAATCATATTCCAGTTTACTTCTTGGCTACTTTTTTTTCAGACAGCTTCTGGTTTCATTGACCTTCCGCAGTAGTTCCTAGAGAATTAGATCATTGTGAGAGTTTCCTTTCACTGACAATTTGATTGAGTTACAGCTGAGCTACAGTAACCATTAAAAATCCTTGCTGCTTCCTCTTCTCACTAGGAGAAGCTGGGAGCCGTCTGTTTATTGACATATGCCGTGTTTTGTGTATGGCAGGATTCTCACAGACTCCTTTACATCCAATTCAAAAGATTTCAGCAGAGATACACTATAATTAAACACAAACCCAAATTCACCAGCGTAAGACACACTCAAGCAAAGCCCTTTCTGACCTACCACAGGCCTTGCTCTCGTTACCACACCAGGGAAATTTAAAAAGGACGGTTCTTTCCATTGAAGTCACAGAAATTTTCATCAGAAGGTGTTGGGAAGGTTGAAGTAGCCGAAGTTTTGAACAGCAAGTGCTTGGGCACAAGGCCAAATGACTGGGAAACCAAATGGCTCACGTGTCCCTGTGACTTCTGCAGTATAGCCAATACTGATCCACGACAGCATCACAGATGTTACAGAAATGTGGAGCACGTTTCTCTGCTCAGCTCACACAAAACCCTACACATCACAGGTTTTGGGATGTGATTCAGTTAATAATCTTGCGGAATATTATTTTACAACAGAAGAAGGATCATCAAAGCTATAGACTCATAGTTAAAACGGATGTGTTGGGAGGACAATTCTCATTTGTTTTATGTCTGCAAAACACTTTGAATACTTGAAAACGATGTATGAAAGGCTTTCATGCCCACTTTGTTGGCGGTGAGGGTGGAATCCAGTCTAACACCTCGGTCAGGCTGCAGAATGCAGCTTAAATTTCACTGATAAACTTGTAGCAGCAGAGCCTAAACCCTGAGGAGGTTTTTTTCCTTGTAGCTTTATGACTCATCACCTTCCTTGATCCATTCCCTTTCTGAAGAGGATTGCAGCTGCAGGGCAGTGACTACAACTGACCTTGGCTTACCTTCTCTCTGTATCATTGTCTTCCTGATCTTACAATTACTTGTACTTGTTTTCATAGTGTAATTCAGAACTGTATTATATATAGTTATATTCACAAAAATAAAGCATTAGCATCAATGTATCAGTGATAATTTAGGGGAAAAAAGAGAGTTATACAACTTTACATCAGCCAGCCAAATCACAGAATAGTTCACGTGGCAAACGATTTAACAGATCCTCTGTTCAGAGCTTTGATTTCTCTAGTTGCACTGTAGTATTCCTACAGTGGTTTAATGTCACGTTTGAATGAATAAGGAGAAAATCTGAATATATGGGATATGCAAAAGGAATTCTAGAAACAGAAATGAAATTTCTTTCCCCTATTTCCTTTTCCATATTTGCCATTATACTTCCAGTTACTCCCGCTTAATTTCAGAGGGAAACTAGTAAAAGCTCATAAATGACATAAGATGAAAACTTGCATAAAGAAGTATATTTATAAAAGGTCTAGAAAGAATTTTGCTAAGTTTCTGCTGGAAAAACTTCCGAGATTGTTATGTGATCATATTTAGCCTGCAAAGTGGCACTGCTCTCTGCTGGTTGTTATAAAATTAAATTGCTACTTGGCAGTTGCATAAAAGTTCCTCAATGTATTTGCTTGATTCATCTTTAAATTATGCTTTTAATTGGATTAAGAGAGAGAAATAAGTGTTTATTTAGCTATAAAGCTAAAACATACCTGCTTGCCCCTCTGATAAGTGAGCAATTCCCAGATAAGGCATTCTCACAAAGCATTATATTTGCAAAATTTTACATTTGAA
This sequence comes from Pterocles gutturalis, assembly GCF_000699245.1. Lineage (NCBI taxonomy): Eukaryota > Metazoa > Chordata > Aves > Pterocliformes > Pteroclidae > Pterocles > Pterocles gutturalis. The sequence continues at coordinate 33,338 of NW_010138336.1, forward strand.
GATCCCTCAGCCTTTGACCTTTCTGGCATAACCTGTATCTGTATTCTCATATATATTCTCTAATAATTTGTCTGATTCTTCTGCTTCTTTCTTTAACTTGGTCTTCACTTTTGTCAGAAATTCAGTCTTTGCTCACAATGCAGCTTTCTTTTAATTAAGGAAATAGGGATTTCATGAGCCCAGACAAACTCTGCGTTGACACGTGGTTCTAATTGGCAGCGCCTCCAAACAAAGGAGTTTCCTGAAACTTCTCTGTTCCTTAGGAAAGAAAAAGCCAGAGTTTTGCTCTCCTTGCTGTGCGTGGTATGCAACAGACTCCAACTTTTCCAATTACAAATCCTCCTGACAAACAAGCAGCATCCCTCCATGTGCCTGCAATAACAGAAGAGGACGGTCTGTGGCATCTGCCTCCTCTTTTCTTGCCTCATCCAGAGGACATTCAGAGGGCTCTGCGGTAAATAACCATTGCAGCAACATCAGCTCTGGGCGTCTGAGGGTCTTGAGTTAGGCTCCTGACACCTGTAATTTTAAGAAGTAAGGACTTTGAGAGGGGAACATTTCTTTTTTTTCAGATTTCTGATTACGTATTTTTAGGCTCTACAGCTACAAAAACTAGCAACATATTTGTGCATTGATTTGTTTCTCTACCATTGATCTTTTCTTCTTTTTTTCTGGAAATATATCAGATCTTATTTTATTCCAATATACGCAATACTATGAATCATCAGAGCTGGTCAAGCTTGGACACTTTCCTAATTTAAATTAAGAGGACTTTGAAACTTGACAAGTACTGTATCATGTGAAAAGAGCAGGAGCTACTCTCCCCTAGCAGACAATGAGAGAAACCTAAACCCTATTTGTTAGTAGCTCTAAACACAGGCTGGGAATTCTGTCAGATGCATTGAGGCTGTGTTAACTTTCCAGGTTCGATCCTTGAAAAGAAAATCTAGATCCTTGCACAGGAGAATGCAATGCTATCATATTAACACAGCACTATTTGCCCCAGAACTAAAATGAAAGTGTTGTTTATCCCCTGCAAGGAAGGCAAAATATGATTTTAATCTTGGACAAAAAGGGAAAAGAATCCAAAAACTAACAGCCCTTTCCTCCTAATTGAATTTTATTTCAATATCTCTGAACCAAACTCAGAAAAAGAAAGTTGAATGCCTTCAATTATATATGGAGGGTGAGGTTTTCAAAGGCACAAAGGACAGTCGGATGTCGAATTCCATTTATGCTTTTATAAATAATTATCATCAACACTGAAAGTAAAGCTGAGATATGTGATGAACATAATCCCAAGTCTTTCTGTCCTTTTAAGCAAGTAAAACATTGTCACCCTCCACACAGGAGAAAAATACCCTGAGAAAGCAAAGCAAACAAGCGAGCGAAGAACCCAGCACCCCCTTTCTCCGCAAGTCCCCAGGATATGCATGCAGTGACTTTTAAAAAATCCTTTCTCAAATCTTATTTTTCCCAAAATTGCTACTGACAATGGCTTTGAAACTGTAATGCTGTGACCCATGCTACTTCTTATACCAAACCTGACAGTTCACTGCCCCTGCCAGGATACCTCTCACTTTTGTTTGACTTTACCTTCTCTTCCTTGGCGAAGTTTTCATAGCAGGCTTTTAAGGACAGAAAGTAATCCTAATACATGTGTGCACAATGCCCAGAACAACATGTCCCATTCTTAGATTTAAGTTGCCATGTGGCATTAGACTATTTAAACCATTTAACCCATTTAACTAGTCCCTGACAAACCAGGAAATTGTTTGGACATGTATCCAATGTAAGATTTTTTCACTTTTTCTGCATTTTAGAGTAGTTTGTAATCTTGAGAATAACCCAATTAAAAGAACATTTTCTTATATCAAAGAGAAAAAAAAAAGGCTATAGCATGCCAAATTCTTATTCCAGTGTTGAAGAAATTGGCTATTTTTCTTCAGAGAATTTAGAACAATGAAGTCCTGAATTCTTTATATGTTTTAAATAAAATGTAGGAAAAGACTGTTAATGCAAACAATTAAGCAGGTCTAATTTTCATTAAGTTCCCACATTTCATTCCTCTTAATTTTTTCACACACCTGTTTTTTCTTTTCCCTCCGGATTAATTCAACTGCTATCATGCCTCAGAGGAAAAAGTCTTGCACAAAAATGTGCTCCACCTTAGGAGATCAAAGCTGGTTTAAAGCTGTTTTTTTCAAGCCACTTTTAATCTTAGCATCATCAAGCTCATTAGAAACAACAACAAAAACAAAAAAAAAAGGGAAATTTAAGCTAGGGTCAGTAAATTGAAAAGAAGCTTTGATATCTATGAGAAATTAGTGATAGAAAAAATATTCGTGTTACAAAATGGGACCTGGAGAAATGATTATGCAAGAAGGAAGGAAATAATTTTTTTACTCACTTCATCAGTATGAAACAGTTACAGGGCAGATTCTATCTAAGGGAAACAGTGGGGAAAGTTGTAGTGTAAGGAACAACCGAACTGAGCAAGAATATAACCCTAGTAAAGCAATTTTAATGAAATATTTATGGAAATGGAAAAACTTTAACTACAGATTTGTCCAATTGTTTTTTCTCATACAGAAGAATAGCACATTGTAAATAGCATGTCATTAACTAGTGCAAAATGGCATACCATAAACGTCACGCTGCTCCCAAAAAGACCATGTGAAGTGTATAAACAAAAGCATAATCACCTTACTTCCCTTTTCAGTTCCATTTGGTTGACTTAAAAGCTTCAGCATTTGGAAGTTAATACACTGATTGCAATCTTCGCTTCATGAGTAGAATGGGTTAATTTCCTTTCCCATTTCCATTGAAACTGTTGTCATGAGAACAAATCAATTCTGTACCATTTTCAGAGTGCTTCATTCTCTCTCAAAAGATTGGGACTTATGAATTTTAAAGCTCTGGATCATCTCTGAACGACAACAGTTTGCTGGACACTACAGCCTTCTAAATAATCTCTCTTTTAGCTACTTGTCCCTTCTGATCTTTGTCACCAGCTGTGGGAGCTAGGTGACTGACACTCAGCTTTACAGCTCTATTTCATTGGAAGAGACAGCGAGGACCATCAGCCCACCCCTGTGCAGTGAAGGCAGCAGCTGGGATGAACATTGCTGCCTGAGACTCAGCCCAGCCCCGGCCAGGCGCTGTTGCCATTCAGGAGGGACACCAGAAGAAACTGTCGGGGGTATTGGCTGCCTGGATGGATGGATGGATGGATGGATACATTACTCAGTGCTTGGAATCCACATTTTTCTTGTCTGTTTGTTTTGAAGAGGAGTTCTTGTAAAACTTTAGTGAAATATAATTTTTTGAATAAATTCAAAACTTCAAGGAGCAAAGCTTTTACTCACAATGCAATTTCTTGAATTATGATTCATCTCAGTATCCCACTGTAAGATATATTTCCGTTTAGTAGAGAAACCACAATTGTTCTTTTTTCAGGTGCAAAAAAAATAAAGTTTATTTTTCCTACTTCCAACACAAATTTATAAAAAACTGCCTATGGAGCCTTTAGTATTAGATCTTTGTCACCTATTTCACCAGGTGTGAAAAACATCTGTCCTTTTGCACAGCAAGGAGAATATTCTACACTACTGCCTACGGTTTCCTTTCCAGTTGGTTTCTGGATGCCTTTCAAGGGGTTGCTTTTTGCCTGCAAAGTACTAAACATTTTAGGCTTTTATTATTGTTTCCCTTCCATGTAACTTTCATCAGCTAAAATTATCTGAAGCTCTTGATGCAAAGTGGAAACATTTCATTGCAAACCCCTGCCCTCCCTGCTCACGCACACCATGCACACACAACAGCTTGAACAGGAGGTGGCAGTCAATGAAGCTTTCTCCTTGAGAGGTATGCAATGTACAGTTAATTTTTCTACTTTGATCATTAGAGTGTGGACGTGTTGCATGTCAGAAGAAATTTCAAAACCTGACAATTTTTCTGGGCTGAGAAAAGGGTAACGTGGAAGAGTGGGTGAGAAAGTGGCGTGTTATTATTGCTACAGTATTGCCCCCAAAACTGACTTGTATAACTCAAAAGGGAAGAGGAATTTGTTAGACATAACCATAACATGTGTTCAAGTGCTTAAATCCTAAATACAGTTGTTACTAACTGATACCATTCTGGCAAAGGTCAATTTTTGTTTGCATAATGAAGCATAGCATGTGTCTTAATAGAATTTTAAGATCAGATCTGACTATTCTGATTATATAACATGACCTCCTACACTGTGTAGATCCAGGAGATTTATTTATTTATTTATAATAAATCCTTCATTTTCAGTCATTTAGTACTATGAAATAATAGTTAATGCCAGTGGAAAATCCTGGGCAGTTCAAGTCTCTGGGTTTTTTTTTTTCCTTTTTTGAGCTTAGAATTGCTGAATCAGAATTGCTGAATTCGCATTTAGTGTATCCTGTGGCTATACACCCTACAGCAGTCACTGATGTAAAGCCACTGCAAAGTAGCAATTCAGACACTGAATCTCCAGTCTCAAAAACATAACCCTGAATAAAAATACTTTAAGAGTAATTTTGCTTGGATAGTGACTGCCTGAAGTTAGAGCGTGACTTTAAATGAAAGTTTTCACTGAGTTTTTGTCCCCCACAGATGACTGATAATTAGAAAACAACTCATAAATTGTCATGTACAGGGAATTGTCCATCAGCAAACCAAAAGGAGAAGTTTCTGAAATTTTCTAAGCTGCAGATATACTTATCCTGCCTCTTGATTCAAAAACAAGAAAATCCTTATTGAAAACAAACAACCAAATGCCACTGCTTTTTAGATGCTTTGGGGGTGGCATTATGTTCCAATATAGTACCTCATCACTGCAAGTTTGATTTGATTCAGTCCAAGCCTTGGAGCTTGCATCTTAATTAGATATGCTTTAGCGTTTGAACGGATGTGCAATTTATTTTCGTGCAGTGAGTGTCCTTCTGTTGCTATGGAAACCAGATATTTGATAATGAAATTTTCGCTGTAAATAGTCATGTGCTGTCATGTGAAAGACTACTCTTTAAAAGTTACTATCCAGCCAAATAGTTGAGTTTCTTGTCTATTGAAGAATTTGAAGTAAATTGGGTGAAATATCTGCCTCTGAAATTAACTTTAAAAAGCAATCACTTTGCTAGAGTATTTTAAACAATATTAGGAAAACATTTCTGAATTTTGTGGCTATTCTATGTGTCAGAATCTATCATTGCCTTTTTTCTTTCTGTTCTATTTGCCTATTATTTTCTACTCATAGAAAAAAGAACATGAAAAACAAAAGAGGAAGCGTAAAAGTCTTCTGTGGCTATGACGACAGTCAACAATTTCAGCCAAACCAATGAGGGCCCATCTGATCCAGAGCTCAAAAACACTTTTAACTCATACCGGTAATGTGGAGCAAAAATTGTGTATTGACTAACCCCAGTGAATTTTCCTTTTTGCATCCCATGAGTGATCTTTCACATATTTCAGGGCCTGTTACTTTAAAGGGCTCAGCAGTCGGTAGCTACATGCAGTAGAGGAAGCAAGGAGACCGGCAAAGGGGTGAGCCCTGAAATGAAACGTGGAAAACTGGAGAGAAAGACTGCTGCTGTGAACGAGCAGAACTGGTAGGTCCCTGCGGAGGGAGGACAATGAGCACATTCCTTCCAAGGGTGGTGTGGGAAAAGGCCTGAATAGGAAATAGAAGAGGAACTTGTGGAGTATTTCTGGCCATGTGTTATGGTTTCACCCCAGCCAGCATAAGCACCACACAGCCTCTCACTCACTCCCCCTGCCCCCACCCCAGTGGGATGGGGAGGAGAATTGGAAGAACAAAAGTGAGAAAACTCCTGGGTTGAGATAAAGACAGTTTAATAAGACAGCAAAGGAAGAAATAATAATAACAAATATACAAAATGAGTGAGGCACAGTGCAGTTGCTCACCACCCACTGACTGATGCCCTGCCAGTCCTGAGCAGCAAACACCACTTCCCAGCCAAGTCCCCCCAGTTCCATAATGAGCATGATGTCATATGGTATAAAATATCCCTTTGGCTAGTTTGGGTCAGCTGTCCTGGCTATGCTCCCTCCCAGTTTCTTATGCAGCTCCTCAGCAGAGCCTGGGAAGCTGAAAAGTCCCTTAGTTAGTACAAGCACTACTTAGCAACAACAAAAACCATCAGTGTGTTATCAACATTATTTTCATATTAAATCCACACAGCACTATACCAGTTACTAGGACAAAAATTATCCCAGCCAAAACCAGGACACCATGCATTTCCATGCCTAAAACCCCACAACTAATATGATGATATAAGGACTTGAATTTTGTGCCTTTAGTCTCAACAATGAAAAAAGTTCCTGGCTGAGGAACAAGGAGACTATCTAGAAGTTACAAGACTAATATAGGTCTACATCTCAACATGATCTATAACAGTGAATTGCTCAACCAATGTAGTAAGATATTAAAATAACCTTTGATATTACTGATTATTATTATTATTGATTATTATTGATTATTATTGATTTTACATTGAAAACAGCTTTTCACTAATCATTGAAATTCTAATCAATATTTTTTCTGTGTCTTTCACAATAATAGTTGCTTCCTGGAGTAATAGCCTTGCTTAATTCATACACTCACAGCTTTCATGATCACCTAAGGGAGTTACCAACCTACCTATAGTAAAAATGCTTTTAGGTTTGAGTTTTACGCTTTAAGTCACTTGTGAAGGTACACAACACAGTAATGCCATTATGCAATAAAACCAGCACATTTCAGATTTTTACTGCTAGTTTAATTTGGTCTGCCTGAGAGCAATTCTGCTGTTACCACGTATGAAATTAAACTTTTAGAGCAAGAAAACATGTAACTTGCTGAGATGTGCAATGTCAAGTAATCTGTAATTATGAAAATAGCTTTACTCTATTTACACAATTACCTAGTTTTCCTCCAAAAAGCAGAAGGTGTGTTGTTTGAAGGAAAGCATCTTCACAAATCTATAAATACAGCTTATGCTTTGTATGTCTAACTTGCTTTAGCCTTTCTCCTCTCTCACACACACTGCCTTACTTTCTTCTTCTTTCATCATATGTATTATTTTTGGATTTTTAAAGATTTTAAAGGTAAATGGTAAAGACTGTACAAGAACTCAGAAGAACTAAAGAATATCTGTTTAGCATAGAATGTGAACTTTCAGAAGATATGCTAAGGACGCTATCACTAACCATTTATTTTACTTTTCTTCTTTTCATATACCTTGCCTCCATCCCAAAAAACACCTTTTTGAGACAATTAAATTAATTTTTTCAGCTGGCAATAACATCAGACTGTTATGTGTAATATTTGGCTGGCATAGAGCATAACTCCAACTCTCTGGCTTCATTATGAATTTCTCGAGAAATTCTACCTTGAGTTGTTAATTTACTTGAAAAGCACCAGGGCTGCATAGAGAACTGTATCTTTTAATATATGCATGTTAGATTTCACATCAGGCACCACGCAGGGCATCAGAAAATAGGAATCAAAGCATTTGCACTCAGACTGAAATGTCTGTTTGAATTTCTCAGTGGGGATCCTACATAACTTACTTCACAAACCTCTGAGACTACAATTCATTTGTTTGGAGCCATAGGTCCATCAGTAGCTGTCCGGTTTTGTAACATTTGCGACATGAGGTCGTTGTTTCCATGACAAGAGTACATATTTTCTAACCCCAAAGCAAACCTGGGGTTTGCAAGGCTCTCCAGTCTTGTCTCTAGGTTTAGCAAATGAGTGCATTTTATTCAGAATATTCCCCTTTTCAAGAGGAGTGAACTGCCACAGTGTGCAAGGCAACCATGGTCCAAGTACAAGGCCACTGGTACCTGTAAACCCCTGAAAGCTTTCGCCATCACCAGACACATTTGAAATAAATACAAGCCGTTTCCTAAAGCTGTCCTCAATACAGAGTAAAACCTGACAGTAGATACAAAGGGAAAACTGAGAAATGTGCTTTTTCAGGAAATACAATAGGTGATGGAACCTGACTAGTGACCTCACTAAACTTTAGAAGTCATGAAAAAGTAATCTCTGAACATAAAGCAAAATTGAACTCTTCACAAAGAAAGCAAATAGAAGGGAATGTAATATGAGCAAATGGCAAATTAGGAGGGAAAGCAGATCGATGAATCTCATCTACTCAATAAAGTATAAAGAAAGGAAAGCAGCAGCTGCTATTTAATGCTACAGACAGTAAAGAACAGCAATTATAGTGGCCTGTATCTTTCCACTCAATCACACAAATCTTACTGTAGGAAAGCAATTTGTTCTCCTCCCCACTACCACCATGCAGTCCACCCCTGTGCAAAAACGAGGCTTACCAATTCAAACTGAAACTGTAAAACAAAACACAGAATAGAATTTAGCCAACTGAACAAAACAATCACTCCTACTCTAAGTACAAAATGAAAAACTAGAGTTCCAGATACAAAAGTTCTCAGATGCTTGCAAAAAGTGCTATAGAATAACAATCCATCAGTAAGGTTATTTAGAGGTGATATTACTTTTTCCATATATAGTACAGCATTAGACTTTCATGAAGGAACTGTCCATATCACACGTACAAGTGTAATATTAGTTGCATCTTGTCTGTGCATGCCTAGCTGTGTATAACAGACCTCTATCTGGAAAACCAGGTGAGAAACCCTCAGGTCTTTCACAGGATGGAACACCTTCCAGCACTGGAAGGTTTCCGAGGAATACTAGTTCTGCCTCTGGTTCTTTGGCAGATTTGGTTCTGAGCTCAAAACTTGTCTGGCAGTGTCAGAGAAGGAACCCAAGGCTTTCACCTGCCTAGTCCATCCCCATAAGTTCTCTGTCCCACCTTCTCTACTTGCAGATTCAGTCATCCTATCCCATAGAGTAACTATCCATGGCTCACCTGCCTGGGTCTGGCAGACGAATGACTCCAGTGAATGATTAGGTCTTGAGGGACCTTCAGAAATGCCTAGAAGCTGGATCTTGTGTGCTTGCAGTCTGCATGTGGGATTGACTAAAGCAATTACTTACAACTTTCAGCATGGGCATGTTTCTGAGGTAATGTCTTCAAGAACAGCCTTCGACCATCTTCAAAGATAGCTCCAATACCAGCATGACATCTGAAAATCCAGAAGTTCAAGAGCTGGGGATTGCTGCTGGTAAGGTGGATGAAGATTCCTCAGATGCCTGCTGCAGCACACTGCAGGCTGCAGCACATTTCAGAGGATCAATGGGAGGTGCTGCTATTCAGCCAGTACCATAGGTCCCAAAACAATCCAGTTGGGAATGTTTCCAGGAAATGCAAAAACAAGAAAAAACCCTCTCTTTCTAATAACAAACAAATTGCTTGCATTTGTTGTTGCCCAATGATAATAAAATACACAGTGAAACAGTCTGAAGGCTGCAATGAGCAAGAGGTGTCAGGGAGTACCAGCCCCAGCAGCTCCACAGGAGAAGGGTGACAGTCCACCAACAAGGGTGCAGTCCCACAGTGCCCAGACAAGAAGAGCCAAACAGATCCAGAGGTGGTCATTAGGAGGTCCAGGGCTGGCCATCACTGCGGCTCCTGGCTGAAGTGTGGATGCCCCTCAGGGCTGGTCCCTGTTCCCTCTCACCCCATCCCAGGTCCCATGGCTGCACTGCCTCAGAGCTAGCCTTCCTCACAGGCAGCCAGGCCACTGGGGGGAAAAGAGTTGGTGTCATCAGGGCCCTGACAGCAGGAAACATGGAGTGGCTCTAAAAGCAGGTCCTGCCCTAGCAGCATCAAGAAAAGAAACGAGAAGAAGGACCCTGAGTCCCCTGTGGCAGCACAAAAGGGTTGGTTGAATCTTATTTGACTTTAGTCTTGCTTATTTTTAATAGGGGAAGGGCCAGTTTAAGCTGTTTGGTAGCTTTTGAAAAGAAAGTCACACATGAGGTGACTGGCAGTATTGTATTGCTCTCTGCACACTGTAGTGTCATGGTGAGCCAGACCTGCTCTGGACCTTCCCTGGGTCCCTCTGCCGTCAGAACAAGACGAGGAGTGGACCGACTGCTTTCCCTCAGACAGCCCACCGGAGAAGAGTGCAGCAGTCCTCAGTGGTTTTGCAAGGTTGGAAAGAAAAGGAAGTTCTTCAGGAATGGCTGAGCCTTCAGGACTCTTAACCTTTTGCTTCTTGAGAAGGAGTAAATCTGTCCTAAGAGCAGTCAATTGATGTGTCAAGCAGCCCAAGGCTGTGGAATTCTGAGCACGGTAAGGGAGGCTTAGGTGACAGTTTTGCCTCTCATTTACCATCCGTGACTTCTACATGGCTGGTGGTTTAGGGTGTCAGGACCACGGTGTTTTGAAGTAAGAGAAGCAAAAGTGTATTTCTTCTCCTATGACACTTATTTTGTATGTGTCTCTGCTTCAAGAAAGAGCAATACCTCTTAATTTTACCTTCCTCCCAATGTACAGAGCCATGCATTCTCCTTCTCAGGATCTGAAAAAATAAGAGCCCTGGAGCTCAGACACTCTCCCAGGCCTGCAGACTTGTATTTCTGTGCCTCTTGCTGCAAATCATACTTCATTTCTGGTAAACTACAACTGCAAACTGTGGTCCCAATTGTGTCTTGGTTATTGATCACACCCCAAACACACGATGACTCCTTTTCAATAAATAAATGTTTCATTATCTATTTAGTTTCTTTAGGAAGCTGTCTTTACCCAGAGATTTGCACTGAGGTCTGGTCTTTATTTGGTCATCCTGGCTGAAGTACTCTAAAAGCTAAAAATGTGCATGATTTGTTTACAGTTCCATTATACCTCTCTTTTTGGAGGGGAGTGAGGGGAGAGGATTATAATGAACCTTAGAATTTGTTCCCACATGGGCAGACAGGATTTTCAGCCACAGGAAAATCTAAATTTTTTTTTAACAGTGATGATTTTTAATCACTTCAGTAGACCAGTAAAGTTGCATCCGACAATGTCCCTTGGAATTACAGACCTGAACTTCAGTAAAGATGATGAGACAGTAAATTTCTCACTCTTGAAAGTACAGACTTCACATGGGAGAGGATGCACCTTCAGAGTGAAGGATCAAGAAGCCAGAATGCAAGCACGTAGACAAGCGCTATAATATATATGCAATTTGCTATTGAAATTTCAGGAGGCTGGAGTGATGAAGGCAAACAGATGTTTGGATGGTTCAAGGAACAGAAAGGAAGAATTTATGTGGGAGAAAGTTTGCTTGAGCATTTTGGTGGAGTTTTGCTTTTCTAGGACAGGCAGGAGACTGGAAGAAGACACCTGTATATCAGTCAGAGTTCAGTTCCTCTAATTTTTTTTTATTTAGAAGCTAAACCTTTCAAATAAGAGATTAGCTCTTTATTATCGATCTCCAATTATGGCTTTGAGAAGTACCACCACCTATATAAAATAACAGCCTATTTATTATACTAAGTAGCAGTAGAGTATTAGGCTTTTAATTCCAGAGGATTTTAGCATATGTACTTTGAGCTAATAAATTAAGACAGCATATGAACAGTTGATAATACTTAATTTTCATTCATCTTTTATCTCTGCAAGGCTAAAATGTTTAAACCTTGGCATTCATCACTATAGAATCATAGTATTTCACAGTATTAGTGGATTTTCCTTGAGGTATGCATGGGAAAAAATAATAATCTGAACACTGAATCCAGAAGGAAATAAAGCAAAGAGATCGGCAGCCAGATTCTTTTTATGTCCACACTGGCCAAATTCATGCAACCTGCTTGGCACAATTCCGTTGCAAAAATTCAGTCAATCATGTTACAAAAATCAATCAGAAACCAAATTTCACTAGTACTACTACTGTGTGAGGAATACACAATCAAACCAGCAGTCCACTATAACACCAAGTCCTGTGAGTTGCCATGAATATTCTGGAGTGAGTTGAATCTTGTCAGGTACCCCCAAATGTTAAAAAAAAAAAAAAAACAAAAAACGCTAAACTCTAAAGCAGTATTGCAAAGCACTAATAAGGAGCCCTCTGTTTAGCCACTGTATTCTCTTATAAAATAGGCTGGTTAACTTTAGTACCAAACACTGAATTGCACTTATTGCAGTTTCAAATAATCTGAGAGAGAGTGTAACCTCTTAAATTATTTTTCAGTTCAGTTGTAACAGTTTGAAAAAGCATGCAAGTACTTTAAATGGGAAGATGGTGAGTGACTAAGGGTATTGTGCAATGCGTGTCTCTGCCACCCTCATTGCTCAATATCACAAGTAACTTGAGAGTGAATAGAAGTAACATCATGTAATTTATTTGCATCTTTTCACATAAAAGTGCTCAGTTAATGATGAAAAATGTGTTCGTGCAATCATGCAAACAGCATCTGTATATACAGTTCTTGATGGCTGGCTGTGTTCTCTTGAATTACTTAATTTTAATAGTTTGCTGCTCCTTATGGTTCTGTTTTTGTTTCTGTTTTGAATATGAAAATCAACGTAGCATGCCACCAAATAGACTGACACATGAAAATATTTCTAAAAAATGCTATTCATACTGGTTCTTTAAAATTATTTTGTAAATAGATGCAATATTTAATGAAAGATTAGGAGAGACTTTTTTTACAGACAACAAACTGAAAACTAATTCACAATGTCTAGTGCACTCCTAGTTTTACATCCTCATCCATTTTTCTATTATTGTTCTGCTATGTAGTGACTTTTTATGATTATGCCACTCAGAGAACATAAATTTTCACTTATAATTGCACAAGTGCATCAGGACAGTGTGGTTTAGAATCGCAATTATTGTTGACACGACCTTCTTGGAGGAGAACTGAATTCTTGTATTTTGATCAACAAGAGTGATAATATCACATCAAAATAAATATGTTCTTAACAACTTTTATTCTTTTTGTCTATAGAGAACTAAATTATAACTTGGATTTCATAAACAAGTGGAGCTCACATGGTTAGCCCCATAATGTTTTGACTGTATTATGTATGCTTTGTGTTCTGACTGGGCCTTTCGTATTTGTGGCAAGGTAGAGCAGAATCACAGTGAATATATTCCTATCAATGTGATCACACTTCCTAAAGTGAATACCTTGCCACTCATACAATAGCATCCATTTGCTTCTTTTGGTTTTCTCACTTCTTTGGGAGTAGTCTTAAAACTATGACTGCTTTTATGAGTTTACAAACCATTGTACAAAAATGGTCTAAATTTTTCAAGTGAATGTTTGTTATGAATCAAAAAAAAAAGTCATAAATGTTTCTTTACTGCAAGCCACTGGAAAACACAAAAATTCCAGAGTAGTTATATGCAAGTCAGGAGATATTAGCTACCAAAGAGCAACAGAAAAGACTCAGGACAAAGATTCACCTGTCCCAATGTCCTGTCTGCAGCAGTGGTCAAGAATGGATATACAGGGAAAATCACAAGAACAGCTTGTGCCATTCACAGCTCAGAGACTTCTTTGACTCTGTTACTGACTATTTTTTGACCTGTCCTTTCTGGAGTTAGAGCAAGTTCCTCTCTTAATTTAGAGAGAAAACTTGATGGCAGGTAACATATTTTTATAAAGTAATGAGGTTTATCAACTCATACAAGTTATAAGGTTCATATAGCTGTATATAATAAGTTACCTAGCCCTACTTATGTAGTTTTAATCAGCATCTACAGCTCAGTGATTTAGTTTTAAATATCTGATAACTACTCAGAGTTACTGAAAGCTCAGAATGAATACCCTGGTAGTGTGGACACAGTCACACTGATTTTATGAATTTGCATTTTCCATATAAATACATATCTAATTTGTTAACTATATATTAAGAGCTTTGAACTCTCTACTTTCCAACAATCCCACAATTTTCCTAACTTATCTTCTTCCAAACTATACTTTACTAAAAACTTTGCATAAAGAACTTCTGTATTTTAGTAAATTTATTATTAAAAGTGTAAAGCATTGTTGCCTTCTTTCCTTTTTTTCAGACAAACTTTGGTAAATGCCATCATTGTGTGGTTGCCACTTGCTTATTTACAGAGAAACCTACAGACCATTGAAGCTGGTCTGTATTTTCCTAGATACTTGCAAAGTTTGTTTTTTTTTTTTGCTATTCCACAAATGTTATGATTAAGTAATATAAAATATGGCCTGCCATTTCATTAACTAGTACTAGAAAATAATACACTAAGGAGAACCTTATATGACCAATAGATCAAAATATTTCTGTGAACTAGAGAGCATATAGAGATGGCAGGAGAAGCTATTTTCCAAAAGACCTCTAATAGCTCATATTCATCTTGTGTGTAATACCAAAAGGTACAACACCAAAATAAGTTTAATGTGATTGTAAGGAAGAGGATTTAAGATATAAATGTTTGCTTTTATTTAATATTATTTTCTATACATCATAAATATTTGTTAAGTGTCTATTCAGCAGTATTAATGTCAGTAAGCCTGGTTTTATCAAAAGGACTCATGTTAAGAAACTGATTTGGTAGATTTTTGTTAGTTTTGCTTCTTTTGAAAGATTTCACCGTCCAGTATCTTATTCAGACAAATTCAAAACACAAGCTATATTTAAATCATGTCTGTTTGATTGTTATTTAAAAATCTTTGCTGATGTACAAAAATTTGTACTGCATTAATATTCTTTTGATATGTCAGGGCTTGGAGGCACACTGCCTTGGAAAGTGCACCATTCCTGTAGCATATCTCTGCAGTCTTATCCAAGCAGACCTACGTGCGCTTTCCTTGCATTCCTAGTTAACCAAAAGCTACATCGTTAACAGTCGTTTAAGCTCAGTCTTATACACCCTGCTTCCTAGCAATGTTTACTATCATGATTCATAATTATAATTGTCTTGAACTTATTGCAACTGATTATACGTATATACATATATATATGTAAATATATACATCTCAGTTAAGAGAATTAGAGATCACTGTGACAGCAGTGTTTAAAAGACTGACAAATTTAGCCAGTGTCAAACTTGGAAAAAATACTTTATTGGATTGACATTCATTATTGATACACATTGCTAATGGTTAGTTCTTACTCATTGTCAATTATTTCTATATATATTCAAACAATTAGTCCTGAATGAACTTATGCTAAATTAGCTGTGATTATGCAATATCGTGGAGTTGGTGCTGATGATGACTACGGTCCTTCATGGCCTCAGTGCCCAAGTTCAAGGCAGCCAGTGCTTAGAGGTCTTTGAGGAGGGATGATGGAACTGAGGCAGACCCTGGTTTCAGCTGCTTCCACCACAGCACGAGCAAGTGGGCTATTGAGATTGCTTGCTGTGTTATAAAGCACTGGCCTTAATTACGAGGTTTTTGCTGGTTTAATTTAGCAGCTTTCAATCTCCGTGGTGGAAGGCAGAGTCCCCATCTTGTTCTCCAGTCACATTTCTTGCATAATTTAAAAAAAAAAAAAGCCAGCTATTAAGGGAGTTTTTTTTAAAAAACACTGGACAGAAATAGACACACAAATGCAGCCTGGGGAAGGTACATAGGTCTGTAGCCTTGCTGGACAGATGCAGAGCTTCTGGAAAGATGTGAGGTTGGATCAGTGTGGTTTGAAGGAATGCCACAAGATCTTGAACTTTTTAAATATACAAAAAAGCAGTGGTGAGCTTGCAAGTAAGACATTCAGTAGAATGAATTTTCCTTTCACCCTCAAGAAAACATAGGGGTGACTATCTGTGAATCATCCCTGTAGGCCTACACAGGCCACCTTCTGTTTCAGTAAGAATCTTAATGCCATAAATGTTTAATCCATATGTTTCCTTTGCGATTCATCCCTGAGCAGCTCCATATGTTGGCACTGGTCAGAGAAGGCTTTTGAAATGCACATGGGCAGAGATGGTGACTAGCAAACAAATGTGCGTCAGACCCCAAAATTTTTATTTTCTGTTTATAAACCCATTTAGTTGGACGACAGAATAACTGGGGAGAGGACTGCTGAAGAGGTCATCGGTGACATTAAACTGGATAAATTAAAGTTTCTCTGGAACTGTAATAAGTGCGACTTTTCTGTCCCTGTACTTCTGTTGCAGGGCTGGATACGAGCTAATCCTCTACTTTACAGGACTCCTTGACTATGCCCAACCTACAGGAATTGGACTTGGGTGCAGAATCCAGCCCAGCTTTCCCACCCCAATGTCTCTCTGAGAATAAATCAGGCTGAGAGGGATCGTTAGCATGTTTCCCTCGAGTGGGTGGTCAACAGACTGGGATTTTAAGGCTTACTTCATGCAAAGCAAACGTGGGCTGTAATTCTGTTATTGGTAATCTTGAGTTGAAAGAAGGGTCCAGTACACGCATCTTATCACCATAGCATCTGGGATGTTATAGTATCACAATCACTCAGTTCCGCAAAACTTTTATGAAGAGCGAGGTAGAAAATAATTCTTTTCACTTTATGAGAAAAGCAATGAAGCATGCAGAGAGAGAATGAAGCAGCTCACAGTTCCTTCTGACCTTATTAGTCAGAAGCATTTATTTTCGTAGAAACATGAATAATTTCTATACTGCATTTTCTACAAAACACGGTTTTTAAGGCCGCACTGGGTACCAGTGAAAAAAAGTATTTCTTGAAGTCAGCAAAGTATATGTATTTACAATACTTCCCAAAGGCCTAATGTTGTGGTAAATCAAGTGCCCTTGTCTTTATATATAGGTGTGCAGGCACAGGCATTAGGCTCACAGAAATATGCACTAACTTAGGAAATCCACAGGAACCTGTTACTGGCGTGTGGAATGGTTAGCCAAGTCTGGACCAAGTACCAACTACAGACAACCAACTAAAGAAAACCTTGGTCCTGATGCAGATCTTGCTGTAGCGATGGCAAGATTTTTTTTTTTCACCTAATGTATAAGCACACACAGAGAATGTAGATTCAGCTGGCTTTCATAAACATCCATTAAGATTCATACATGAAAAAAATCTGCCCCAAAATATACAGGACTTTTCACACTTGTGCCAAATTCCCTGAACAGGAAATCTCAAATGCTAGGTCCATGTCTGAGGAAAAATAAAACCAAACCAAAAACCAAAAAAAAACCAACCAAAAACCAAAAAAACCAACCCACTCTGCTTTTATTGTTATCTATAAAGCCATCATATAACTTCTGCTTTGTACAACATGTATTCGGCACTCCTTATCTCAAACCATGTTTATAACAGTTTTCCACTTACAACGAGTTCTAATGAACTTCTGTTTAAACATTTGGATGAATGTTAACAGCATAGTTTGTACCAACTAAATGCATTTCTGCAAGTTAGCGTGTTTTACTTAAAATTCTGCTTTAATAGAATAAATTATTTTCATTCAAATTGATTACATTTGAACAGAGAAATATTGGTACCTACCGCGAGCCATTTTAAGGTTAAAAGGAACTGTTCGATTGTCAAGCACATATTCTTTTCTTAAAAATTTTATGTTGAAGGCTCCTTTCATCTGCATACCAATACATTTTAAACAGAAGAAAAATTCTTGCATATTACTTAAGATTAGAATAAGAATATTTTATGGTTGAATGGACTGGCAAATATTTTGCTGATTGACTAATTTTATAGCTGGTTGAATACTATTGATTGAATTATTCAAGAGACAAGAGTAACTTCTGTTCAATGATTTGATAATTTATTTTAAATCAATGTTCAATCAAGTCCTAAAAATAAGCAGGGAAGAAGAGAGGCATTTCATAAATAGGGTCTTGCCTCTTATAAAGTTTTTTTGTCGTTCCTCTGCTAGAATTTCTTGGAAATTTTCCCTTCGTGACTTGAATCTTGGGTCATTTTTTACAAGCAACTAGATAAAAAATGAACATAAATAGTACAATACATATAGCTTTTTGGGAAAACTTATGAAAATTGATTAAAAAAAATTGAATATTGTTTTTTTAAAAATAATCTTACATTTCCTTTTTTTTTTTTTTTAATGAAAAAAAATCACTTATCCTGTATGATGAGTAAGTAAAAGAGTATCTCTGAGACTTGGCCACTATCTTATGACCTTCAAAGGACGTCTCAGGATGAAGATGTGTTCTGGGGTAGGCTGGTTATTTCTTCATATATATATATATACATATATATAAAATTCTGGTTAAGACATGTTGGCTTCAGTAAAAATCTCACAGAGGATGGCAAAAGATCAAAGCACAGAAGTGAAACTTTGATACAAAAATGGGAAATATCAGAAATTTATTAATAATCTGTGTTTTATTTCTAAGTGTTCTACTGCTAAACATCTATGCCAGTCCAATTCTAACTTTAAAATAATGACTATTTTAATTTGAGAAACACTCTGTATATTTAAAGAATTGACTAGCAATGCCTCACAAATATATCAAAAGTTCTTTCTTGGTGTGTTCTTAAGGTCTTTCTTGAACTTAAGTTCTAAATTTTTTTTATTATAAAAGAAATGTGTCCCCTAAATTACATTAGATTTTCACGCCACAGGAACTATTACTCAACAGCTGGGTTTATGGAAGGCAATAGAATTGTTTTATGCTTAGGTCTAGTGCAATTTGTGCATACTTTGCATTTTGTCATTCTGACAAGGTAGACATGTGGGATTCTATATTTGAAGATTAACATAAAGAGAACAGATTGCTGTTTAAAGGCAAAGGAATAACCACGGACTTGCATTACGTGTTTCAAGAAACCTTTTCAATGTCATTAAAACACACAGCAGAAGGATAAACCTGATGTTCTAAAAGAAATTTCAAAATGTCTCCTTTTTATTTGGCAAGATTTGACTTATCAACTGCTGCCACTGTCAACTGGGGTCTTAATCTTTTCAAGGCAATAAAAATTGTTATAACAGATGTAGCATTATGTAATATGCATGGATGAAAAACTAGAAAATAAAACTATCCATTCTGATTAACAACATGTAGCTATTTTTTTTAAAGTAGAATATTAGTTACCAGTTCCATTTAAGTAAAATTTTAATGCTTTCCTCATTTAGGCGAGCTTTTGATTATTCCAGTCTGAAGTTGGCTAAAACCCATCAAAAAAACAGCCACCCAGAAGTTCCCCATGAAACCTTAACCTAACATTTCCAAAAATGTATTTAGCACTTTAAATATATTATTTTGAAATTTCAAAAAAACAAAACCAAACAAAACAAAACACCACTGATGTTACTGCGTGAAGGCTTTACATAAAATAGAACATCTTCATAAGCATTATTCAGAAAGGTGATTTGCCAGTTGCTTCCCTGTAAAACACTTTTATCACCTTCATCACCAAGAATGCAACATGGGAACTGCACTCATTCTGCGAGGCAGAAGAAGCTAAGGAAATAGTGGGAAATATAGTCGTTTGATCATTAAAAGACCACAAGCCTACACACTTGTCGACATATTGTTGCATATATGATGTCAACAATTCAATAAATAAAAAAGTAAAAGAAATACGGATTTCAAACAGTAAATATTATAATCCTCTTGCAGTTAAGACACGGAAATATTAAGCCTGGGTTCTGTTGTCACTTAGAGTGAGATCTGAGACACTGAGACACTGAGACTACTGCCAGCAAGTCTTCTACTCGAATTCGTCTTCTCGTCTTTGACAGCAGAGCCCGAGTAGAGTACAGGCAGCATCTCTAACTGCAGAGGCTATACATATAGCTCCAATTAGCTGAAATCTTATAATTGCTCTGCTTTACTCTGTTGTCCACGCTGGTCCCTGTCACCTCCAGAGAGCACGAACTGTCAGTTGTCCACTTCACCCCTTTCCAAGGAATAAAGTGAGTCCGGATGCATAGACTCTGGGCAATATTTTTTGATAGAATATTAATCTACTTGAAAGATAAAAACTGAGCAAATGGATCATTAGGGAAATAAAAAAAAAAAGCTCTTCCCTAGCTTGTGTTTAGGGTTTGGCTCCACGCATTTTGGGAGGCAAACTTTCTCTAAGCTTGTGAAGTATCTTCCTTTATCATGAACAAAGAGAAGTGCTGCTCAGTAATTATAGTAAAACCCACCTGTGTTATAATATTATTTGTGAGGTAAGGTCCAGATCAATTTACTCAGATACTCAGAGATGCCTATAGATAATTTAATTGTTAAGAACTTCTCTCCAGATAAGCTACTTCTTGTTCTGGATGGCTGTATTTGAATAAAAGCCCATCTTAATTTAATGACATACCAATACATCTGAGAGAACTCTTACAGTATCTCATTGAGAATTTAAAAATTGCACAGACAAAATCACTACAGTCCACAACAGATACACTAGTTTAGGAAACATTTCTCACTTCTTATGGTTATTATTTTGAAAAAGGACTAGATCTGATGCTAAGCAAAATCCTTTTGTAAAGTGCTTGGAGACACTTTGGTAAAAGTGGTGGCAAAATAGGGTATGCACAAACAAATCAAGGAGGAATAAAATCAAACAGGTCTTTGAACCAATACATTACACAGAAATAGGTTTTTGAGGTGTAAAGGGTCCAGAGCTACTCCCTTCAAATTTGTATAATGTTCATCATTGCTTCAGACATGATATCTGATCAAATTGGCTGGTTAGACCTCTTTCAGGGAGTTTGTCTTTTATTTTTTCTACCAAAATTAGAAGCTAAAAAAAATTGCACAAGATTTAAAGTTTGAAATAAATAATGCAACCATAGTGGTTGTCATAAATGATCATTTCTTCACATGTGTAAGGAAACTGCTCCACTTATGCACTGCTCTTTATTTTTTCCTTTGTTACTGTCATTTAGTAAAGGAATGAATAACAAAATAGGGAAGCAAAATTGGGAAAAAAGGGACGTCTCACTTTATTGCTATGTTTACCAAAGACAAGAAATGCATGAAATATTTTAAAGCCATGATCAATTGCTTCGTTGAAGAAGCAAGTTTAAAATTAAATTTATTTTCACATTTACCCCCTGCTTTTTTTTTTTTTTTTTTTTTTCCTTCCAGTGTACCTCAGTATGTTAGGCTGGCTGTGCTTCTGTGTTCTTTGGGAACTGGAATATTCATGTGAATATTCAGAAGATGGATGTGGAAACCTGCAGATTTCTATAACTTTTTTTTTCAAAGCTATGGCAATGTACTTTTTTGAACCTTAGAATAACAGAGTCGTGTTTGCAAGAGTACTTGATTTAGTTTTTATTTTCTGAAAATGCTAATTTTTAAAATATAATATTTTTAGTAGCAGAGTCTTATTTATCATTTTGGTCACATGTACCTAAGCAAGCATCAAAAAACGTTCACACCATCAAACCCACCAAAGACAAAATGACTGGAATAGCAAAAAATAGTGATCTGGATTGAAGTGATTCAAACAAAACCAGTTTAGCTTTGTAAAAAGAAAATTTACATGCTGAGGAACAGAGTTCATAATTGGCAGAATTAAGACTGTACCCTAAAAAGAGCACATGCATAGCATACAGGCAATTTGACATAAACTGTTAATGCAATTCTGCTGCAAAAACTGACAAGGTGATCTGCATCTGTATAAAAAAGGAGATAGTGGCAATACGGATGTGCTATTACTGAGATGTATCAGAATAACATAGGAAGTTCTGTGGTCCACATTTTAAAAAACGAGGTTGAAAAACTGGAGAGAAAATGGGAGAGTCACAAATATTACTTGAGGGGTAGAGAAATGCATTTCTGCAGAAGACATCTACAGCTCAATCCACTTAGCTTCTCAAAAAAGGATATTAAGAGGTGCTCTGACTGCAACGTATAAATACTTCAGACATTAGGTACTAAAAATATGAGGTACTAAAAGGCTGTTCAGTCTCGTACAAAAAGACATGACAAGAATGAGTGTTTAGAGACTGATGGCCAATTCAAATGGTAAATGACACACAGATTTCTAATAGGGAATTTGGCCAGCTATCAAAACAAAGTAGCAGTGATAGCAGAATTCTGAATTTTTCTAATCTTTATGCCTTCAGGTCAACACAGGATGCCTTCATGGAATAAATGTCTCAACCAAACAGATTCTGTTTGGCTTGGTACACTGGAAACAGCAGATATGTAAGCACAGAGAAAACCCTTTGCTCTTAAAGGGGATATTTTTAAGATGTCCCTTAAAAATGTTTGGGATACCTGCTGAAAGTCCTGGGGACTTCATTCTCCGAGTTTCTCTATGACAGGTAGCAATTTTAGAGTGTTATTGTGCCCTAGGACTGTAAGTCATCTGTACATTCTACTAATTTTGCATTCTACTATTTTTTTCTACATTCTGTACATTCTACTAATTTTAAATATACTCTGAAATCTGTAGGAGTTTAAAAAATATTTTGAATATTCTATTTTGTCCACACAGAATGGAGCAGAAAACAGTTTGTATTCCATAAAGCACATGGAACACACTCCAACAACTTAAAAAAACCCTCAAACCTAAAAATCTAAACACTGTAAAAACCTCTACAAATCAGATGTATGTCAGTCAGTTCAGCGATTTTGAAAGAGTCATTGCATAATGATTATTCCAAAATAATTATGTTTTGAAGCAACAGACCAGTTCATTTTGGTAATGAAAAACTGCTTTCTTTTGATAGCGTAAAAATAAAGCAATGACAAGATGCAACCTGCATCAGCACTAGTAATAACTTATGCAGTTTTAAATCTAATCTTTTAATGTCATATAGAAACAAAAAAAAAGATAATGACCTTTCCTCTCTGAAATTTTGGTGAGTTCAGCATATTCCAGTAGGATGTTTCGATCTTGATTAAAATATTTTCATTGACACACAGTTTTTTTTCTGTTGTCTCTTTTTTTGTTTTTGCAAAAGTGTTAACAACAGGCATCAATGTCCTTGGTTGATTTTTAAGATAAATGTTTGGGCAAACTCTAGTGACTTTAAAACAAATATTGCTCAAGCACAATAAAACCAAAAAAAGACTTGAATCTTCAGATTCCTTTTTTTTTTCTCCCCTCACTAAATGCACTCTCACCTTCCACTAATGTGAAAGCACATTTCAGAAGAATGTTAAAAGTGATTGAAACTATAATCCATAGAGCATTCACGTGACGTGATTATTTCTATTGTTCAAATAAGATTACAACCACCTTAAATGTTAATTTCCAGACATTGTCTGTCATGTTTGACTTGCAAAAGAAAAGCCTTACAAGAGAGAGCTACTGTAAAGGTTTGGGAACCTGTCAAATTCAACTAATTTAATATATATATTTTAAAAATAACATTCTGAGTCAAACTGTAGTGTAACAGTCTAATCTGGTGCAATCAAAAGTGCCAAATGCTGCATTGAAACCCAGATGTATAAATGCTAAAAAATTGGAGAACATGAATCATCTTTCATCCAGAAATACAGCCCTGGTGTTGAGCTGTGATCCAAATTGGCTGAAATTGTCATTATATGCCCTATTCCATACTGTTGCCTATAGGAAAAACAGCCAAACTAAGTACTTCTATAAAAGACTTTTCATATAATTTTGGTCACAGATCTGTTCAAGATCTATGTGCTTAGGGACTTGCCAGATTTCTAGAATCCCATATATTTCAGGATGTCCCCATCCTGCAGCACTTTTTCCCTTGGCCCCCTGCTTGCATTTCATATTCCCAGACCCTCACCCCTTAAGGGAATTGGTGCATTGCAGTCTGTCCGCCACGCTGCTCACCCTCAATGACAGGCTAAATTTGCTTTTTTCAGGACAGATGTTGCATGATACACACACACACCTCTAGCACATTCATGTACACACATCTCTTAACTAGAGCTTCGCAAAACCACTTCAATGCACTCAACAGCTCTACCAAAGTGATGGACCAAGTTCAGATCCTCTGTAAGTGCTTTTTCCTCACGCTCTCTTTACCTGCTTTCTCAGCTATTGCATCTTTCCAACTCACTTCTGTGACCTTGGACAGTACTTCACTTCTCCCCCACTATCTCTTTGCACTTCTTTCTCAAATTTTCCTGGAGCTTTCATTAACTCTTCCTTCTAAGTATCCTTCTAAGGATGCTTTCAAATGTCCTTCATCATTTGTCTTAGCTACACAGTTTTCAAAATTACCTGGTCAAATATAGTAATCAATAAGTAAACTCTACTTGCATTAGTATAATTACCACATACTGCAAGATTTATCAGCAAAAATGTGTACAAAAATGCATCCTTTTGTGTAAGAATTTTTAGAGAAACAATTCTGCAGTTGAATCTAATGTTTTAAATTCTGTCTCAGTGGATTTTCTAGGTCCATCTAATTAATTAAGACCTCTAGACCAGGAGATATTTCCTCCTTTAAAGCACCATTATGCTTCTGAAATCAAGATCATTCAAGACTTTATTATGGTTTCTTTGAACTTTAGGATCAATCTACCCACATGAACATTGTCCACAACTAAACAATATGAAAACCGAACACATAACGAATGCACTTGATTGATCATATATGCTCAAGGTTGTTAAAAATCTAGTATTTAAGAAATACATGACCACCTAAATAAAATTCAGCACCTGTATCATTAAAGAAGGGGGAAAATACAAGAAGGAAATATATAAATATTTTGGTGGTTGAACTTTAAATTCATTTAGCTAATAAAGTGGGTCATACAGGATTTTTGCTGTTTCAGGACTGTTCAATAATTTCATAAATCACCCAGGAAAAGGAAGGAGGAAGCTATGAGGACATAAAATTTGCTGGTGGTAGTTAGGTATTCAAGGCAATAAAAACAAGGGCAACTAAACTGCAGGAGAAATAAAGTGATAATGAAACGGCAGATGAAATAAGTGTAGGTAAATACACAGTGATGCACATGAGGAAAAACAATCCTAATTTTACATACAAGGTGATGAGTTCTGAGATTACTTTTGCCATGCAGGAATCAAATCTTTAGAGTGGACCTGAAATAAATAGTCCAATGAAAATGTCAGCTCAGTACTGAGGAGCAGTAAAAGAGAAAATAAAAGCCTAAAAAAGGAAAAGGAAAACAACAATACAGAAAATATTATGATACTGTATGATATTTCAGAAAGCAATCCTAGGTGTTCTTTTCAGTTCCAGGTATCCCCACCACCAACTCAAAAAAGAAGCAGGGAAAAATTAGGGAGACTAATCATGGCCAGTCACAAGGGTTATTCAGTTTGGGAAAAGAAACAACTAATAAGGGGTAAAAGAACCCCTGTAAAGGCATATGTGATATTGAGAAGAAAAAAAAAGGAGGAACTAGTCCAATAAAGATGAAGGATGTCAAAGTAATCTAGCTAAAACTGACCCACCAAAAGAAATAGAAATGCTTCATAGCTCACAGCTAATCTGCGGAATTCTGACACAAGGGGATGTGGATGATAAGCCTTTATAGGAGTTTAAAAAGCAGTGGGAGTAGTTTATAGGAGAAAAATCTGTTCACGGCTAGTAATCAAAGGCATAATCTCGAGTGCAGGAAGTGCTTTAGATACCATTTGCTATGGATTGGGGGACTAGTAGAGTCTGTAAGAGCATCTTAACTGCTTCTGGTGCCACCTGAAGTAATGACAGAGTTGAAAAACTCCAGAAATGAGAAACAAAAAATATTTCAGATGCAGATATAGTTTTGAAGTCCTGTAGGGCTATATGACTTTTCCAGCTATTTCATCAGGTCCAATAAAAGACACC
Organism: Pterocles gutturalis; assembly: GCF_000699245.1. NCBI lineage: Eukaryota > Metazoa > Chordata > Aves > Pterocliformes > Pteroclidae > Pterocles > Pterocles gutturalis. Next base: position 58,892 of record NW_010138336.1, read on the forward strand.
ATCTTTTCCAGCCAGTTGTGGGTTAACCCTGGTAGGCAGTAAACCCTCCACAGCCGCTTGCTCATTCCCTCTGCAGTGGGATGGGGAGAGAATCAGAAGGGTGAAAGTGAGAAAATTCATGGGTTGAGATAAAGATAGTTTAATATGTGAAGCAAAAGCTGCACACGCAAGCAAAGCAGAACAAAACAAGGAATTAGTTCACTGCTTCCCGTCAGCAGGCAGGTGTTCGGCCATCTCCAGGAAAGCAGGGCTCCATCACATGTAATGGTTACTGGGGAAGACAAATGCCATAACTTTGATCATCCCTCTGTTCCTCCTTCTTCCAGAAGCTTTATATGCTGAGCATGATGTCATACAGTACGGAATATCCCTTTGGTCAGCTGGCATCAGCTTTTCTAGTTGTTTCACCTCCAAATGTCTTGCTCGATGCCAGCCTACTCGCTGGCAAGGTAATGTGAGAAATAGAAAAGGCCTTGGCTCTGTGTAAGCACTGATCAGCAATAGCTAAAAACTCCCTTTATTATCAACACAGTTTCCAGCACAAATCCAAAACACAGCCCAATACAAGGTGCTATGAGGAAAACTAATTCTATCTCATCCAAAGTCAATACACTGTCTCATTTTAATCCTCGGTACATCATAGAGTTTTACCATGAGCATAAGGATTGCTGCAATAGGAATGCTTTATTGGATGAAGGTTTGGAAGAGACTAAAATTCCTGATTCAGCTGCTACACTCTCTATCCAGCAGTCTAGTTTAAATAAAACATTCTATAGTAGTTGATATACTTATCAGATGAATTATTCCTTTATAGAAATATTCACTTATTATGATAAAGGAAGTTCTGAAAAAATACTCTTAAATCTCATATCCTATGGCAATTAAAGTGAATGAAAGCATTTTAACTTCGAAGTGAAAAAAAAAAAAAAAAGCTGCATGATATATCCCCATACTCAGCACTGTATCTTTTATGCAGAATTTTCCTGTGTCAATTCTGATGAACATCCATCAGAGGACATCTCTATGAGCAGGGACGTCTTCAACTAGATCGGGTTGTTCAGAGCCCCATCCAGCCTGACCTTGAATGTTTCCAGGGATGGGGCATCTACCACCTCTCTCACCAACCCGTTCCAGTGTTTCACCTCCCTCATTGTAAAAAAAAAATGTATCTGGTCTATCTTCTTTAGTTTAAAACCACCACCCCTTCTCCTATCACAACAGGCCCTGCTGAAAAATTTGTCCTCGTCTTTCTTATAAGCCTCCTTTAAGTACTGAAAGGCGGCTATAACGTCTCCCTGGAGCCTTCTCTTCTCCAAGCTGAACAACCCCAACTCTCTCAGCCTTTCTTTTTTTTGTGGTCCAACTCTGGACCTCCTCCAACAGGTCCCAGCCTGTGTGTAATGACAGAGAACTGGGCACAGTACTCCAGGTGGGGTCTCGCAAGAGTGGAGTAGAGGGGGAGGATCACCTCCCTCGACCTGCTGGCCATGCTTCTTTTGATGCAGCCTAGGATACGGTTGGCTTTCTGGGCTGTGAGTGCAACATTGCCAGCTCACATCCAGCTTTTCATCCACCAGTATCCCCAAGTCCTTCTCTTCACTGCTGCTCTCAATCACATCATCCCCCAGCCTGTATTGACACTGGGGGTTGCCCCACCTAGGTGCAGGACCTTGCACTTGGTCTTGTTGAAACTCATGAGGTTCACATGGGCCCACTTATTGAGCTTGTCCATGTCCCTCTGGATGGCATCCTTTCCCTCCAGTGTGTTAACCGCACTAGTCAGCTTGGTGTCCTCTGCAAATTTGTGGAGCGTGCATTCAATCCCACTGTCTATGTCATTGACGAAGATATTCAACAGTACTGGTCCCAGTACAGACCCCTGAGGGACACCGCTTGTCACTGATCTCCACTTGGACATTGAGCCATTGATCACTACACTCCAGATGTGACCACACGACCAATTCCTCATCCACCAAACAGTCCACCCATCAAATCCATACCTCTCCAATTTAGAGAGAAGGATGATGCGGGGGACCATACCAAAGGCCTTTTGGAAGTACAGAAAGGTGACATCTGTATCTCTTCCCTTGTTTACTGATGTAGTCACTCCACCACAGAAAGCCACTAGGTTGGTCAGGAAGGACTTGCCCTTGATGAATCCATGCTGGCTCTCTCAGATCACCTCCCTTTCTCACATGTGCCTTAGCATAGCATCCAGGAGGATCTGTTCCATGGTCTTCCCAGGCACAGAAGTGAGACTGATAGGTCAGTAGTTCCCAGGGTTCTCCTTTCTACCCTTTTTAAAAATGGGTGCAATGTTAGCCTTTTTCCAATCACCAGGGAGTTCACCTGAGTGCTATGACTGTTCAAGGATCATGGAGAGTGGCTTGGTATCTACTTCAGCCAATTCCCTCAGGATTCTGGGATGGTCATTCTGGGACTCATGAGGTCCTGTGGGCTTATCTATGTTCATGTTCCTCAGGTGGTCATGAACCTGATCTTCTCTTACAATGGGAGGGACTTTCCTTCCCCCAGTCCCTATCTTGCAGTCCATCTAATTGAGAGGTGTGAGAAATGAAGTTGCCGGTGAAGACTGAGGCAAAAAAGTTGTTGAGCAGCTCCTCATCTGTTGTTAACAGTTTACCCGTCTTGAACATTGGGGAGGGTGGGGAGGCTGTGCTTTTTTTGACCTTCCTTTTTTTGGCTGACATACCTGTAGAAGCCCGTATTATACTTTACATTCCCTTCTTTCAACCTGCTCATGACTGTTCTTCAACAACACGTCCTCTCACTCCATGTATTTCTTGATGTAGAGGCCAACCCTCTGCCCCTCCCTCCTCACCTGTCCCTTCTGAACAGCCTGTAGCCATTGATAGCCACACTCCAGTCATGGGATTACCCCCACTAGGTTTCAGTAACTTCAACTAGGTCATAGCTTTCTAGCAGCAAGGTGGCTTCCAGCTCCTCCTGTTTGTTGCCCATGCTGTATGCGTTGGTGTAGAGGCACTTCAACTGGGCAGAGCACCTGCCACCTTCACACCGTTTAATACCTTTGAGGTATTTCACTCGTGTTTCCCTGTTGGCTCCTATTACTTCAGGAGCCCCTGGCTCATGTAAGACTTGAAAAAAAAAAAAAAATCGAGGCAGTGACAGCAGCCGTGGAGCCATGTATAATAGACTTGGTCTGTCTGTTGCTTCCAGTGTCGCTGCCTGCAACTGGAAGGAGAGAGGGAGAAATAACCTTGGATCCAGATTCCCTTACTAAACAACCCAGGGCCCTAAAGTCCTGCTAATCACAGATCAGCATCAATAAAGCCGTGGTCCTGCAGAAGTGTGCCTGCTGCATTCCATTTTCTGAGGAGTTTAAACAGAGTTAGGTATCCAATTCAAATTAAGTTTCAGTTCTTTTGGGTTCTTTTGCCACTGATAAAAATCATCATTCTTCTCCCTTCTTTTGAATGTTTAAATCACCAGTCTTATTACAGAAATAAGACATACATACTATCTACAAATTACATACGAAGTAAGTCATAAATATCCAAAGCAAAACTTCTAAATACCCCGTGGGTTGCAAGTTTTCTGTGCAGAAAAAGTGAGAAAATATTAACAGAATACGTACATGTTACAGTCACTTGCTAGCAATTTTTCTAGCAGGAACAAACATTTTTTATCTGTTAAATACATATGCCAGAGGATAATTTATTTTTTTAATCAGAACCATAAGTCCACAATGCGCAAAATCAAAATCTTAAAGATTGATGAAGATGACACTGTTACTTTGTTTTAGTGGTATCGCGTTTAACAAATTTGTGACAAAGCTGTCATCCCAGCTCAAAGAGTGCCTTTGCTGATCATCTATTTGTAGTACTTGCATTTCCCAGTTTCCATGCCAGTGTACAAAAGTGATGTTTTATGTTATGTTCAGTATCAATGAATCCTCTTTATTCACCTTTGTTTGCTGTGTTGTCCGATACAAACATGAAGGCAGTAAGAAAACCAAAACTATCTAGGATAAGTGTAGGATTTAATATACTAGAGGAAATATCTGAAGTCCATCAATATAGATGACAGGAAAAGCAAACTGTATGTCCATGGCACTGATATCCGAAGAAAGATTTGTGGGTAAATAAAAGCATACAACTAGAATTTCGTTTGGAGTAGAATGGGAGTCGGAAAGCTTTACCTGGAGCTAACAGATCTGCTTTTCTGGTGTAATAATTCTAAAGAAGGCATCTTTTCCTGAAGGTAGGTATCCAATTTAATACATAAACTTATACATAAACCAGACCAGCAACTCTTAACTATTGCAGGGAGACCTCAGTGTCTATATTTATTCATCTTGAACCCTTTTCCTGACAGCTCTCTTCTCACCCTTGTGATTATCTTCCCACATGCCTGCTCTACCCAACCATCCTGCAGCCTGCAGGACTGTGGCTAAGTGCTCCTCCAGACTGCCAAAGGAAGGAGCTGCCAAGCTGTGGCAGCTTCCCAACGACACCAGCAGCTGCTGATGCTGTCTCTCAGTCAGCATCACGCCTGCTCTCTCCACAGGGCTCTGCCTCTGGGAGTCTTATGGTTGCCCTTTTGCAGCAACATCAGCTCTCCACAGTGCTAGAGAAAAAATGAATTAATCTCTAAGAAACTGCTGAAACCTGAAGAAATAGCTCCTGCTCCACCTCTCATCACCCATACACCATCTGAGCAAAATATAAAGTTATATCTAGGCAGAATGCAAGGCTTAAATAAATTGGGAGTTAGTTAGGACCCTGAAGAGTATTTTTCCAGCTGTTTTAAACTCTCCAGTTGCACTGCATTAATGACTTTCAAAAATGGTCAGATGGAAAACAACAGAAAAAAAAATCTAGTCCAAGAATTTCTTACCAAAATCACCTACGATTAAATTAAACCATTTTTTATAAACTTGATGATGGAAAAGAGCTCATGGCTAGTGAAGCCAGCCCAGGGAGGGCTTCTGATTGAGAACCTGAGCCACTTTGTCAGTGCCACCTTGGCACTGGTGCTGTACATTCTGGTAGAGGCTGAGGATTAGGGCTGTACTTTTAATATCAATTCAAGCAAAAAGATGACTACCTTAAAAAACCCCCAACCTTAAACGTAGTTTGGCAGAATAAAAACTAAAGGCATTTCCTTGCCGAATTCTAAATGTCATCACTAGCTACAGACATTTCATTTTCATAAACCCACATCTGTAACTGTATAATTCTTGTAAATACTGTCAAACAAACTTGTAATTACACCATAAAGGGAGGAAAAAATGAGGAGAGAAAAACAAAACAGACACAGAATGGAGTGTATCTGAGGAGTGAGGTATGAAACATCCAAGTCAAAGTTATGAAGAGGTAAAAAAGTGTCCCTGGGCAAGTTGCATGAAAAGACAACTGTGTGTGAATGGTTGGATAGTTAATAAAAGACTTAAAATGAAAAGTGTGTAAAAGTAACCAAGGTTCCCTAATGACAAAAAACAGATACAGATGGAGACTGTCAAAGGATATAAAAAGGAATTAGCTGCTGAAACTTTAGTGGCATTTGGGCTTCTTTGAAAATCCAAATCATATTGTGTATTGGGAGACTTGAAAGGAGAGTTAATGTTGAAACCTGTGGAAATTAAAACAAAAAGTAACTTTCAAAACTTTGAATGGTCCCTTGAGACCAAAAGCGAGCAGTAGGTAGTCTGGAACCACTCATTACTGTAATCAAAAGTCTTGTCAGTATTCTCAGAAACTACAAGAAAATAAGTAAAAAAACAACCAAAAAAACCCTAGGGAATAGTGTGACCGCGGGTGATTTTTTGAGTGATTTGAAATAATGACTGAGCATTCCATCTGGTAAAAAAACATGAGGGAATAAAACAGATTAGACTGGAAAAAGGCCGTTCCTTTTCTGAGACTTTTTCACGGCTAAACAAGTTTAAAGAGTGAAATAACAGCAGCAGAAGCCTCTAATATATTTTTGTAAATTGGCAACAGTTTCATTAAACTTTCATAAAACCCACTGCCATCATGGGGACATGGTGGGATGGCTCCTACAACTGGAGTGTTGGAATGGAAGGATACAGGCTCTTTAGGAAGGACAGGCAGAGAAGATGAGGAGGAGGTGTCAACTTCTGTGTCTGTGACCACCTGGAGTGCATGGATCTCTGCCTGGGGATGGATGAGGAGCTGACCGAGAGTTTACGGGTCAGGATTAAAGGGACAGCAGGGACAGGTGATGTTATAGTGGGGGTCTGCCACAGGCCACCTGACCAGGAAAACCAAGTGGATGAGGCCCTCTATAGACAGATAGGAGCAGCCTCATGTTCACAAGCCCTGGTCCTCACGGGGGACTTCAACCACCATTATATCTGTTGGAGAAACAACACAGCAGGACATCAGCAAGCCATGAGAGAACACAGTGTGATCTTTTAAACAGAACCACTGAGACCCTCTCCTAGGGATGATGGGAATCTGCTGAGAGCTTCAACCCATGACTGAATTCACAGAGACAGTTGCATTGCTAATAAATGTCCTCTTACTAGAGGCCTAGCTGAAATCTTGTTCTGTAAGAGGTGGTATCCACACGCATACTTGGGACAAAAATTACAAAAAAACCCGAGGCTTGGGAAAGATAATATTGGTAGTGAGAATACAGGAACAGCTGAAGCCATTTCACAAGCAACATTCACTGGACACACTTCCCAGATTCAAGCATGTAAGAAAGAAAGAAGCAGCAAAAAGATGAACTACTGTGTTACTGTTGTACATAAAGCAATTGAAACAGTGTGAAACTAAGCCTTGCTGAGACAGCAAAGTACATTTTTTCTGAAACCATGAAACTTCTGAAAGATATATATCTCCTAATGCTCCGAAAGAGATGGTTCTTTGCCAAAGTTTTGTTTTACCTAAAATTCATGAGTCTTATCTGTGATTACGATACTCATTGTCAGATAAATGGATTTGTATGCAAGATGTAATGGATTCTGAGAAATGCAGATTTAGATAAAGGAGAAAAAGAAAAGCAAACCAACTTCAGACTGTGAAGTGCAGCAGCAGTAACAGAATAGGACAAAATGAAGAACAGTAAAAGGAGAGATGAAGAGTGGAGAGAAAGTAGTGGAATAGAAAACTGAGATAAAAAAAAAAAAAGTCACAGCAAATTAAAAAGATTCCCAAAAGGCTCTGTAGAGCAAACATCTCAAAATTCTAAGTTAGGTAAAAAGATTCCCAAAAGACTCCGTAGAGCAAACATCTCAAAATTCTAAGTTAGAGAAACTGCCCATGATTGTACTCCTGTTCTGTAGTTTTCAGTCAACGAGCAAACAAAATGCCAAATCAGACACTGAGTCACATCCACAATGTTTCTCTTCCTCTTCATATAAATTATTTCTTAGGTCAAATAAAGACTGATGTGTATTGAAAGGAGATGGACAGCAAACTAAAATCCTGACACTGCCAGCATTGTTGGAAAAGAAAGAATAGGAGGAGCTGGTAAACAGATGGCTCATGAACATAAATGGGCCACGAGCAGAAGTCCCTGGAGTGGGAAGTTGTCTTCTCAAGGCCTTTTTCAAACTATTGTACTGTGATAATGACGCATTGTTATTTTTTCTTTCTTTTTTTTTTTTTTTTTTTGCTTTTAATAGTTTTTATTTTGTTCTCTCTTTTTAGAGAAAGGCAATTAAACTGGAAGGCTGAATATAATCTTTCCTTCATGTGCAAAATAACTGCCTATTTTTCCTCAGATCACTGTCAGTATGAGGATGGAGCTATGTCCTTCCTTTTCTTCTCCCAAATCTTTTGGAAAGAAGGATGAAAAGCAAAAATCAACGTTTGTGAAATCTAAATGTTAAGATATATAAACAACAAATAGTTATTCTTAGTTATAATTAGATACTGCATGCCCACTGTGAATCAAAACAACATAAAACACTTTAAAATGACTAGCGTAATGGGGTAGGAAAAAAAGAATTCCAGCAGATGCTAAATTTGTTTCCAAAAGTCATTGTTTCAGTCTCTCAAGAAAATGTTAAGTACTGCAAGGGCTATTCAAAGGTATATTCAGACTCCTGCACAAAAACAAAACAAAAAAAAAACCACACCAAAAAAACCCCATGAAGACAAAAAAAAAAACAACACAAAAACAAAAAAAACCCAAACAAACACACAACACATTAAAAAACCACACCAAAAAAACCCCATGAAGACAAAACAAAAACAAAAACAAAAACAAAAAAACCCAAACAAACACACAACACATTAGAGCAATGTAAGAAAGAGTTTCAGCTAGCTCCAAGTAGATGGATATCTGCTGTACTGTATATGCATAGTGTACCTTACTTAGAACAACTAAGCCAAATTAAGTGGAATTAGGAAAAAATAAACAGAAACAAAACACATGGAACTGGCCAGTTTGAGAAAACCTCATTCTAAAGGTCAAAGTCAAGTTCACAAGTAACAGTACAATCCTTGAACCAAATTCCTGAGCTAAATTCTCAAACCTGTAACTAATTGTTGAACCCAGGTTTTCTCACTGATGGTGTATGTCCCACAGACAGCTAGTAACTAGGTAGTAATGTTTTACATATACATACACACACACACACATATATATATGAGTCTGTAAAGGTACCTGGATGTGTATATATATGTACATAGACATACATATACACATATATACCTATGTGTATATATGTTGTGCTGAGAGATTTTGCAAAATAAGAATTGGAACCAAGACTTATTTTAACAATTCATATATTTTTCTGCTGAAGATACTCCATATATAAACTCTGTAAGTTTTGTTTGCAACTTGTAACATGCACAGTGTATCTTATTCAAACGTGATAGTAAATAATTATCTACAACTTTTTTTTCTCTAACTGCTGAGTACATGAATATTTAGAAGAAACAAGAGTAATGTTTGATTCTGGGAATCTTGGATAATGATTTATATTTTCAGTAGAGAACAGTGAGTATAGAAATGAGGAGAAAATGACACTATGTATAAAGTCTTTTCAAGATCCAAAATTTTTAAAGCCAATGTATTGTAAGCATGATACAAGAAGTCAGAAGGCTGGGGGTTATTTGCTTTCTCTCTCCCCAGCTCCCCCCCCCCCGCTTCACAAGAACTCTTTTCTAAAATTGTAAAATTGCATATTGCAAAAAGTGCTCAACGGGTTTTTAGTGCCAAACACTATTTAACTACTGCAACACATGAAAAGGCAAAGGCTGAGGGAGAAGAGGGGAATAAAAGGAAAGAATACAAAGAAAAAATGAAATCAGGTGAAGAATAAAGTAAACTAAAATAGTATTTAAAAAAAAAAAAAGAAAAGTAATAGTCGTTTAAATTTGAAGAGAATGAAGGAATTGACCAGTAATTCTACTTTTGTTATTCTTAGGCACCATAGTTCCTGCTG
>NW_010138336.1:68331-91346 GCF_000699245.1 Pterocles gutturalis
AGACACACATCTCATACATCACTGGGATCACAGATCAGCCCCATATTTCCAGGAGGAACAGAGCACCTTTGCTCAATTCCTTTTCCCTCCTTTCACCTCATTTCAGAGGGGCCTGCAGTTACATTACACATACTAATTCTGACTGATTTAATAGTCTTCTTTGCTGGGATGTTCTGAAGTTCGGAGGAACCCGCTAGCAGCCACTTATTAGTTTTTTCCCAAATAAAGCCCTGGAAATCAAGATTATAAACAATATTTATAATTTTGATGACATTGAAACAAGTAAAATTTATTTCAGTATATTTCTAGTTAGAAACTTATAATTTATTTCACCTAGTGCCCATTTGTCAAGTAAACAGAATAGTTCAGTGAGGAACAGAAATAATGATGACTGGTTTCCCATATTAGGAATAATTTTTGAGATTATACATGACTGTTAAGTAGGTACCAAGTAAAGCTTTTCTTGATGCTAGGTCATTCTCTGTGTTCTGCCCTTGTAGATTGTTGGTGTTTATTGAAGTGAAAGTTTTGGTATGAGCTCAGCCTCATTAATCTCTTTTCTACTTAGCTGTTTAGAGCTATAAGAACTGTAACACTCAGGGACCTCTTGCCCTTCTTGATAATTTCAACCAACGTAGCGAATGGACCAAAAACTGTAAGGAGGAAGATACCCAGATACACACACAGAAAGAGAAAGGATGATTGTGGAAGCCTTTTCTTCCTCTCCTTAGGGAACCATATTAAAAATACATTTCTTGAATATGAGAATTTTAAGTTGAGATTTTTTTTTTAGCAAATAGCTATTTGTTTTTGTTATTTTTTACTGCCATGAGAAGGTTTGTTGATTACCATAGGAATACTTCAGCGAGAAAATTTTACTCACATGAATAAAAACGTGTTGGACCAGAATCTAAGAAAGCATGCTAATTCCTTTGGGCATACCAATATTATCAACATCAGCAATGCTTATTTGCTACTTAACATTCCTGAATATGTTGTGCAACAGACTAGCACAAAGCGACTCTGCCCAGATGTTCAACATCCCGCAGCTGGAGCAGGCAGCATGCACCGTGCACAAGTAGTTTACGTGTACACGAAACTGACCTGCTTGGATATTATATAATAAACAAGCTGGAATCAATTACCTAAAAGGCACTAGGAACATTGCCACGAAATCACTTGGCCAATATATTTTTGTCTGTCTTCACACGAAAACATTTATGAAGGTCTAACTCCAATGGGGGTGTGATCAGCTTTTCGTTACATACACGTTGCATTTGTTCAGTATGTGGGAAAGAGCACTGGAGCAGAAAGCTGTGGATTACCTATTGCAGTTTTAAAGTACAGTGTAAGCACTTTAAAAAGTTCCTTGGATGATCCCAATAAATCTAACAAATTTACTTTTGTATAAATTACTTGAGAGACACAAATTTTAATAAATTTCTATAGCATTATATAGAAAAAAACTAACGAGTAATATCAAGCCTGTAGCATTTTTATATTTCAAGGGATTATTTGGTTTTGTATTACAGAGTTTTTCAGCTTAGATTATGAAGTTTGAAGTGGGACTTAATGTTTTCAAAACTACATTTTTGTTATTTTTAATTGTACCATATTCAGATGCCTCACTGTTAATTAAGACATTAAAATATTAATAAAGAAAGATACCTTTTGGAAGAATTTTAGTATTTTGAGGATCCTTGATATTTTTTGCTGGTCAGTTGCTGTCCTCAAAACCCTTTCCTGCAATTCCAAGCCAGGTGTTGGCATGAATTCCCAAAATATTTTTAAGAGCTTTTATCATCCCTTTGTATCAGAATGAGGAGATCATTTAATCAGTTATAGCAGGGCATGTAGCTGATAAAAATTTTATCAACTACTGAAGCTTTCAAATTCAGTTCTATTTTAGAGGAAGATTAGAACAGTATTGTTTCAAATTATAACAGTAGGATATAAAAATGAGCCAATTAGAGTAAAGAATTGAACTGTTAGGTCAATTATTTCCAAAGATAATTAACAAGGAAGGAAGAAATACAAAACAACGATGCCAGTCAATGAAGATTGGAGGAGTTTTTTCCATTAGATTACTTCTTTTGACCGAGACAGTTTTGTCCCCTGCCTGTTTCTAAAATAGTGTAATTGCTGTAAGTCAGCACAAATCCAAAAGAATCAAGGAGGAAAAGACCAAATGAGAATAAAGCTAAGAATATTTAAAAGTGCTTGTATCTCTATAAATTAAAACAGAAAAAAAAAAAAAAAGGTCACATTTGCTTTGATGACAAGCTAGAAAAACAGGAATTCAGACTCTAAATTCTCCCTATCCTGCTTCTCATACTGCTAAGATATTATGTTCTCAAAATTTCAACTACACTTTCAAAGACAGACGCCCATTTTTAAGTATAATCTGAAGCAGGAAAAAAAATATTAAAGAACCACACCCCTCCCAAGACTGTCCTCATTCTCCCAAATGAAACTTAAAAAAAACCCAGTACTTGAAAATTTCCAACTGAGATAAAGTACTTTAAGTGTGCCCCCATATAGCTAGGACCTAGTACATGTGAATGAACAAGGAGTGAAGGGAGGAGAGTATGGCACTGTTTTTGACAAGATTTTTCAAGTATTTTACATCAGTTCTGAACTTTCGTTAGGAACCTGGGATTAGGCATGGGATGTGGGTGCAAAAAATGCAGAAACACAGATGAATGTATTTAGGCAATTCTAGTTGAATTTAAAACAATATTAGAATTTGGAAAAAAATAAAATAAAATTTAAAGCCAATGGAGATACAAGATATGAAGTGTCTTTCTGTGCTAAAGAGGGACAGGTGGAGTGATTACATTTTCAAAGCAATAATTATTTCTGATTTTTTTACTCTGCTCACAACTTGTTTCTTCTAAAGGTAGAACATTCCTGTGTTAGACCAGCACCAGGAATCTGAGATATTTCTGTGGTTACTATTCCTACAGACTACGAGAAAAGGTGGAATTAGCTACTTTAAGTTGTGTTTGGTCATTATGCCTGTTTCCAAACTTTCAGTAAACTGAACTAAATAAGACGTAAGTGAAATGAAGAACCAGATGTCCACTTTCAAGACAAACTTCCATCGGATAATGGGAATTCAAAAACACTTTCACAAAAGTGTCTAAATAATTGCTATCAACAATCAAATGTACAAATCCTAACAGAAGAAAATTCCATCCACAAACTGTCCTACACCATCTCTAGGGATCACATATAGCGGATACGTAGAGAAGGGTGTAAAATACAGATAAGCAGTACTCCCTGTCTGCATCCAGTGATGTGTGTCTCAATCAGCACATAAACTGAGTAACAACTTTGTGCTGAATAGGTTTTGATTATTTTTTTCCTTCCATTTATTTGCCCAGTACTTTCTAAAACCACCTAAAAACTTGGTGGCCACTACAACTTGAGAACCAAGTCCAGGCATTATGAACATGATTTTTTTTCTTCACAAACTCATTAGACAAAACCAAACCATGTTCAGGAACACCAACAAATGATTAGTCAAAACAGGAACAACTCAAACAGGAATTGACTTGGCTGAAGAACTCAGTGTCTCAACTTACATCTACATTTAACACATTAGCAAAATTAAAAAAAAATATAAATTAATAAGCACACAGTTATAACAGCATTTAATAGCACACTTCCTGACCAGTCTTCTGCATGAATTAGATTTTTGGTGACTTTATCATCTTTCCCAAAAAATCCAAACAATTCTTTTCTCTTTTTTTAGTCTAAGTAAAGGTCAGCAAGAATGCATGCCCATTTCAGAAAAATTTCAAGCTTTCATTATGCCTCTGTGAAAAAAGCTACATCAACCCAGGAAGACTTCACAGAAAAACTAGCAGAATAATGCTCTCCTCGCTGTGAAAACTCAGACAGCAATGTTCTATGTTTTCTTTTCATACTTCTACTTTCTACTTTGTAAATTAAAAACATTGTGTTCTGATTATCGAGTACTATATTATTCTTTGCAAAGTTAAAATGGTTACCAAATGACAATGACTGAAATTGAAGGAAAGGTAGGAAAATAAGAAAGTAAGCTTGTTTCTACAAGACTAATATTTTGTATCACACCTTCAGCAATAAATGTTGATTTATTATAAATAATACATTGCTTTTAAATTCTGCTTTATGAGAAAATATAATGCATGCAGGGAATAAGACTTCAGCAAAAAATCTATACTTAAAAAAAGACCTAAAGCGGTCTTAGACTTAAACATGTCAGATGCAGTAAGAAAAGCAATTTATAAAGATTTGAAATATATGTGTAATGTATTGATAAAAGTGACTTTATAGCAACAGCAGAATTTTTGTATATGACATATTGCAAGGTAGGAATACTTGCAAAAGTGAGCCTGTAAGCCTCACTTGCAGAAGTGAGCAAATCTGTAATCTAAGAGCCACTAGATAATAGAGGAAGAACTACTGCACAGACGGTTAGTGTGACATGACTAAGTGGTAATTAATCTAGAGACCATTAATAAGCAGAAATGAAATTATACTAGAGAGTCTGTACTAGAAAGTAGTTGAATTCACTAAGTTGATGGTATTATTTATACAGTAATTTAGCATTGTTATTTATTGAATAATGTTATGAAGTATCTGCTATACATATTATTCAAGTAATTCTTCCCCATTCTGATGAAATAGCATCTATTAAATATCAGTAAAAATAGAATGAGATTCTCTCTGCCTTGGAATACAGCTTGAAATTTATTATACTTAAGCTTTTAAGTTATGCCTGCATAACAAACCATAACTGAAATAATAAACTATAATTGAAACAAACAAAAACCTGCTTCTTCAGTGTTGCTACTGCTTAACTGAAGATATTTACATATCCAAGAATATTATCTGCTTTTTCATCCAGGCAGTGAAGGATTTCAGGTGTCATTGTGTTTGATTTCCACAGGTAGTATAAACTAAAGGGATATTGTGGTTTCTTGTTTAATCTGCGAGCCATTCTGTGCAGGTAAGAGGGTTGCGATAGTTGAAATTATCATTGGTACATGACTAGACACACACACATTCATACACACGCACACAATGTTTATAGACATACATCTTCTATCTGGGGACAGACAAAGACACGTCTCAGCAAGGAGACAGGTTCTCACTGGGCTCTGACCATTTCTCTGTTCTGTAACTTTTCAGGCAGTCACCCCTGGTAAGCAACAAACTATCAAGTCAACTAGTTGTCTAAGGGTAGGATGTATTTGTACTTTGTACTCTTAACTTCTTCACAAATTAACAACTTCATAGTGCTATTTTATGCTACTACTACAATACATGTCATAAAATATTTTTGAAGAGCATCCCACCAGATTGGCAGGATTTTGTCCTTATGTCTGCCTCCTCCCTTCCAGAAGGGTTCTTCAATCTTGTGTAGTTCCCTGTCTTTGAAATACCCACTGCTGAAGCAGCTTCTCTGACTCTTGAAAGCGTGAAGACCCTACACGTCATTACTCCTGAAGAAGCAGCCTGAAATTCCTTCAGATTACTTTGAATTATTTGTATTTTTTTGGAAAATCAGTGAAAGAGTAATTACTGCTCTGCAGGTTTTCTGACTAGTTGCTCAATGAAGTCCCCTTTTTACTAGATTTGACCCCAAATTGTACATTCTATAATGTATAACTGCAAAGATATTTACAAATGAATGCCCAGATGTTGGAATCTCTAAGCAAATATACTGCAGAAAAAGATTTCATACCAAATATTGTCACTATCTCTAATGAGTGAGAAAAGGAAGATTACTAGAAATGATAAAACATCCTTGGGAGGAAATATTGTTATTTATATAGCTACACACACACATACAGAGAAAATATACACAGATGTATATAGAAAATATGCATACTTTATCCCCTTCCCCACTAAAACAAGGAAAAAAAGAATCAGAGTTTGGTAGCTTATATATTACAATAAATAAAGCAGACAAAAATAATTAGGACTGAGGAACAGCCTCTAAGAAAGTAAAGGAAATGATAAATCCTTTTACAAATGCACTGGGAGAAGAAAGTCTAGCAAATTGGAGGCCCAATAGATGATCAAAGTGTAAGAGGAGGTAAGGCAAGGCTACAGCAGAAAACAAAGGAAAATCTTTGTCTCGCTATTTGCTGTGCTGAAGTTTGGAGAGATTCCCGTGCCAGAAGCTTTTATTTCCAGAGGAGGTGCTGAACAGATCTGTGTCAGATTGAAATGTAAGTAGAAAAGGCTTTAAGCAAACTCATAAAATAAACAGCAACAAACCACTAGGGCTAGATGGTATTCAGTAAAGAGTTCTTGACCAGTCCAGAAACGAAATAGCTATTTATGGAGTGTAAAATTCACACTAATAATGCCTTGGAACAGGGATATTGAAAAGTGATTAATGGGGTACAATCCATCACCAAATGTGCTAAAATTTAATGCATACACATATTTAAAAATTCAACCAGACTAACTTTTTATTTAAAAAAAAAAAAAAAGAAGAAGGGAAAAAAAATAAGCTTCGAGGGCTGTCAACTACAAAGAATTCTCTTTTGATGAAGCCCTGCAGCCCAAATTACCAGAGAGTGGAAAAGTTCCACTACTAGCTCACAGGGTTCTTTAGAACAGCTTTGGTATAGACTGGGGCAGAGGCAGGACAGCAGGTTAGATAGGTCTTGTTCTGACCCACTGCCTGTGGGCTTGGTGTTTGGTTTGTTTGTTTTTTTCCTGTTTCAAGGACTTTTACTAGCTTAAAAATGTTAGTCATTGAGCAGTATGGCTGCTTCTGTTAGGTTGTGTCCCAAGTAAGAGCTACCTTCTGTCTACATCATAAACTGTAACAAAGACACCTCTGAAATGAGCCATCTTGACAGTCACATAAATGAGAAAGAAAAGCATCATACTGCACTGTTCTAACTCTGGATCACGTATAGCACAGCACTGCTCATTTAACCTGCTCTGCTATAAGCATGTGTAATTCCATATGTTAGGAAACTCTGATAGTTTGCAGCTAAACTCCTAATAAAATGCTGAACTTCTCACAGATGTTCAAAGACATTTGTAAGATTTATTTTCAAAAGTCATATAATTATAATAGAGACAATTTAATTAGGGATTCAAAGATGTTCTGTAATTGAACCCTGCAGCACAATCTTCCTTTCAAGAGAAAAGAAGCTTACTTCGCTTGACTGAGTTGAACCAGTCTAAAAAGGTAAAACCAACTTCAGAAGAAAAGGCTTAGAGGCAGTTGTTTGTTACCTAGAACAAATAATTGTGTTTGAAACCCAATTTATTTTCACATTTGTGCAGGCTTGGGGCAGCTTACCGATGCAGCTTTCTCTAAGTGTTCAATACTGACTCAGTATAAGCTACAATAATTCTCATGTGATACATCAAATGAAGACTGCAGTGACAATAACATATCTCTGGAAATTCATTTGTAAATGTCTTTGCAGTGTCAAGTTGGAATTTACAATTCAGGGTCAAATCCAGGAAGAAAGCGAAGAAGGGAAAAGCCTAATCTTTGGCATCCATCCCTAAAACCTGTGTTTCACAAGAATGAAATACATACCAGATACAGGATGCTTGGTATATTTTTTTTCTATCCCCTAAGCATGAGCTCAGTCTCTCTTTCATCTATGTGCAGGTGAGAGGGCTTAAGAAATGCTGAAAGAAGAAAACAAAATTATTAAACATACCCTATGTCAAATTGATATAAATAAACTTATTATATAAGTATGCATATTAAAATATGTGGGCATGAAGAAAAACAGGAGCATAGAGTCGACTTCTCTAATCCACACAGACCTATATGATCTTGCACTATGCACAAAACCTGTTATTTCCAACACAAAATTTTATTCCTTCTTTCAAATTTTTTTTTTCATGAGAAGAATTATCTTGGAAAATTGTCCTGCTTTGGGCTGGAACAGCGTTACCTTTCTTCGTAGTAGCCAGTAAGAAGCTATGTTTTGGATTTGTGCTGAGAAGGCTGATAACACAGCTGCTGCCAGGAGAGTCAAGGACCTTTCAGCTTCTCTGCTGTGCCAGTGTCTGCAGGTGCAGGAGAAGTCGTGAGGGAGCACAGCCCACAATTACTGGTTTAGGATTCAACCTTAGGTTTAGGATTGAGACACAAATTGGCCGATGATATATTCCAAATCTTGCCGGTCATGCCCAGTGTATAGATGAAGATCTGTCCAGAAGTGCTCTCTCTCTCTCTCTCACTCTCTGTGTCATCTCTCTCTCCCTCTCAGGATTATCTCTGGTTCTCTTGGTCAGCTCTCGCTCTCTCAGACGCTTGGGCTCTTATCTCTTTTCTGGGATTCCGGTTTCAGAACTCTCTCCCTGCTCTGGGATCATTAACCAGGAAAAGGCTGAGCCTTGGTTATTGAGTGGTGAGTAGTTTCACTGTATATCACTTATTTGCATATTTGTATATAATTATTGCCCTTATTATCATTATTGTCATTATTATCTTCATCTTTATTGTAGTTTCGTTATTAAGTTGTTCTTATCTCAACCCATGAGTCTCTTTTCCTTTTAATCCCATTCCTGGGCAGGGGGAGGGTGAGCGAGCGGCTGTGTGGTATTTGGCTTTCAGCCACATCAAGCTATGACAAAACTCTTGAGCCTAGATTCAAAGCTGAATAAAATGGCATGACACTTGTTTATTTTACAAAACTGGTCAGGGTCTTTCTAATGAACAAGTGAGAGAATGGCAAACAGAAATATGTAGTCCGTAATTGCCTAAATTCAGCTGCATCGTAGTGTCCAATTATTTAATGAAATATGATCCCTCTGAAATAACACCTTGAGTTGGTTCAAATTGCAGTGAAATTGAAAACTAGTATAACTAGCAAAAGAAGAAAAAATAGATAAATACATCACATAGGTCTTTAAGGTCTAGCTCTCAAGGTTTTCTTGGAAACTAGTCCCAAGGGGAAATATTGAGACAGATTGAGAAAAACTGAATTCACAGTACGTACAACTTTGCTGATGAATGATGAATTGGATCTTCTCGGGTATATTTCTTATCTTCAAAAAAAGGCAGAGTTTTGTAGACAAAGAGCGATAACCACTGTCACCACCTCCTTTCAAATGTAACATTAAAAAACGCAAATAAAAATTTTTCAGCAAATTAGTCAAAAAAAATTTGGGTTGAACTTGATAAAAAAAGGAATCTCAGGATCAGAGAGGCTACACAATCAGAGCTAGACCCAGAAAGGAGAAGAGTAAACAGAAGACAGGAAACAGAAGAAGGAAAGGACTAGGAGAAAGGACTAGGTTCTTGAGTGTCCACAAAATAAATCTGATTGCAAGGTTCTGCATTTGACCCTTCTCAGTAGGATGATATGCAAAAAATGAAAGTGGGGTATAAAAAAAAGTTCAATATCCAAACCCTCACAAACGTGAACTCTTCCCCTGCCCCACTTCAGGGTTGAAGGTGGGGGGAGGTAATTATCAGAGAAAGTGAATTTATGAAGGAATTAAGAAAAATAAAGGAAAGAGATTTTTTATAGTTTTTGATCAGTATTATTAAGCAATAGAGGATTAAGATTACTTTTTTTTCAGGGAGAAGATGACACTTTAGTAGTATTGTAACAACATAATGCAGCAATCTTCTGTGCTCAAACAGATGAATGGTTCTGTAGAATTGAGGTGTAAATCTGGAATAATTTTAGAAAATAAGTGGAATCTTACTAGTGTGAGACTGTTGTCAATTAGAGAGAAAAACAGTAGAGTTTGATCTCTAATTGCTGGTGGATCTCTGGACATAAACAACGTATCAGAACTTTTTAGCAGAATTTGACCTTGGACTATTCAACAACTATACTTCTTTATACTTGTCAGAAAACTTAAATTAACCACTGAAAATAGCTTCTCTGATCATTGTTATTTCAGCAAAGCAGGTCAGCAACCTGTCAGCTCTCTCATGTAACTTTCCTCTTGTTACAATTCTAATCCATCAAGGTAACTTCAAGGATAGTTTCAAATTATTTTTCCCCAAGGTAGCATTAGGTTGACACTTACAACAAAAGCTCAGTATTCTCAAATCCTTCCCATTCCTTGTCATGAACAGATGGCACACTAAAGACAGAACCATTTCCTTACTCTTGAAACTTAGAGGAAATTGAATTTGTTAGGAAAAACAAAATATGAAATATATAACAAAAAATAAATATTTCTGAAGCTGCTTATAGTTTCATAATCCAGAAGTGCAGTAGCAGCAATATACTTCTTGGCTTCTGGCACTACTGTCATCAATATGTGATTCAAAGTTAAAAGAAAACAAAACGTGTGGTGCAGTCACCATGCTGGAGGGAAGGGATGACATCTAGAGGGACCTTGACAAGCTTGAGAGTTTTGCCTGTGCAAACCTCATGAAGTTCAACAAGGCCACGTGCAAGGTCCTGCACCTGGGTTGGGGCAATCGCAAGCACAAATACAGGCTGGGCAGAGAGTGGATAAAGAGCAGCTCTGAGGAGAAGGATTTGGGGGTGCTGGTTGATGAGAAGCTGAACATGAGCCGGCAGTGTGCGCTTGCAGCCCAGAAACCAACCGTGTCCTGGGGGCATCAAAAGCAGCATTAGCAGCAGGTCAAAGGAGGTGATTCTCCCCCTCTGCTCTGCTCTTGTGAGACCCCACCTGGAGTGCTGTGTTCAGATGTGGGGCCCCAACATAAAAAAGACCTGGACCTGTTGGAGCAATCCAAAAGAGAACCACAAAGATAATCCGATAAACTGGAGCACCTCTTCAATGAATAAAGGCTGAGAGAGTTGGGGTTGTTCAGCCTGGAGAAGAGAAGGCTTTGGGGAGACCTCAGAGCAGCTTCCAGTACCTGAAGGGGGCTACAGGAGAGATGGGGAGGGACTTTTGACAAAAGCATGTAGTATTGGTAATAGCTTTAAGATGAAAGAAGGTAGATTTATATTAGACATAAAGAATAATTTTTTTCACTGTGAGGGTGGTGAGGCAGTGGCCCAGGTTGCCCAGAGAAGCTGTGGATGCCCCATCCCTGGAGGGGTTCAAGGCCAGGCTGGATGAGGCTTTGGGCAACCTGGGCTAGTGGAGGGTGTCCCTGCCCATGGCAGGGGGGTTATAAACTGTACAATCTTTAAGGTCCCTTCTAACCCAAACTATTCTATGATTCTATGAAAAGATTAGAAACAAACCCCTTTTTGCCTCAACTCAAAACCTGCATTTATTTTCTTAACTGTCTGGGAATCCTAAAAAGCCCAAATGGCCTTTGCACCAGCGTGCAGTAGGCAAAAGAACTGTCAAAAAGTGGATGTGTGATGAGCTCTGGAGTGGCAGACACTCCAGTCAATATCAATCCTTGCTGCTGTAGGTTGGATCTTTTCAAAAGCTAAAGGTCCAGATTCCTTGTAGTGTGCTCTTTAAGCTGTCTTTGCTTTCAATCCCTCTGATACCTCCATGAGGCAGAGGGCAGCAGTGTCTGCTTTCTAATTCCTGCTATTCTACTCATTAAAGGAACAAGGAGGCACGACCACACAGGACACCCACAGGTTTTCACTCTCCCTAACTAAAAACGTGCGTTAGGCTGTCTCCTCCGTACTAGTAAGGAGCACTGCTCAGCAAGTGTAGCACAGTGCTAGCGTGTGTCCTCTTAAGAGATGGACAGAGCAGGAATAATAGTTTAGCAAACCCTAAATCCAGATGATCTAGAAGACTCCTTAGTGTTCTAAAAAAAATAATAACGTAACCTCTGTGTTTCCCTGGTACCATGGCCATAACATGTTTTGTCAACATGACATGTTTTGTCAATAGGCAGAAGAATCTCTTGGCTTTCTGAGTGCAAGACTAATTAACCAACCTACCTAAAAATTAAGGACCTTAAAACCTTATCACTTCCAGGGCAGAGCATCTCTCTGTTCTCCTTCCTTCTCCCACCTAAATTTGCAGAAATATCTGAAAAATAAACTCTAGAAATGGACACAGTACTTGCATTTACCTTTTCTACAGAAAACCATAAAGGAACAAACATATACATAATATACTTTTACACTGCTTAAAATATTCCTGGAAAGAGGTGAGAGAATAAGGTGGTGAGTGTGATGTGGTATCCAAAAAAGAGTTTCTCTCCACCTAGTAACTGAGACATCTCAGTACTCAACTTTATCTGAGACAGTGAGTCTTTGAAAAAAAATCACACAGGAAATACTTTTTTTTTTTTTTTTTTTTTTTTTTTTTTTACTATTTGACAGGAGAGTGAGTGAATTATAGGATAAACCTAATAAAAAGGTCGGAGCTGACTAAAGGAAATATCATGCCAATCAATCTGCATTCAAAAATACTCTGACTTATGCAATGCAAAATCATCTCAGAAGCATCATATCAGAAAAGCAAAGATTGCAGTCTTTACACAAGACTGCTAGCGCTGGGTGACGGAAAAGAAATTATCCAAGATATAGGACAAAATATTTTGCCAAAATCATCAGGCCATATTACTCTGTATAGACAAATAAAAGGCAATCAGAAAAGGTTACCTCAGGGACTTCTTCAGTTCCCAAAGACTTTAATTATTAAGCTGGGTAGTAGAAAGTCATTACTGAGTTTCGGTAGACCTAGTTGTTTTCTAAATGCATAACTAATACAGACAACATTAAGAACTTGCAAGTAATTTAAGAAAATAAAATCCAATATGCTACTGTGTTAGAATTTGTGCAAAAGGCATAATTACAGCCAAAAATTTGAAAATCTAGATTTATTTAATTTTATAATAATTAAGTATTGAAGTTACAAGTTTAAACTTAAATGCTTTGAAGACTCTTGTTTTATACATCTTCAAATACTTTTTGAGGGTATTAGCTCCTTCACTTGAGACAAAGGCGTAATTAATGTTCTGAACATATATCTGCCTCTACTCTATCTTTCCCCATTTCAACTAGATTAATGGTATTAATACGAATTAATTCCCAGAATTTATAATTCTTGCCTAGTCCCAGACTCTCCCAAGGCTTTATAATCCACTTTTTTTCTTATTTGAAGAATTTAAGAAGCTCTGTGAGCAATTGCTAAAATTAAGCATTTGTATACTCCAGTTATTCCATCTCTTGCATGTGATCCCTTTCTATTGCACATGCGAAATACAAAAAGACTGCCTTCCTGGTGGCAAGTGGGTGATTCTTCCTCAGATTCCTTCTGCAGTAGGAAAGAACATTGTAGTTTGGAGAACACAGCCTTTTCTTTTTTCTTCCATTTTACATTGTTTGTACCCTTGCTTACTCCAGCTACTGCACTAAATCCATGGTATAATCTTCCCTCTAACGGTCGTATTCTTCTCTAGCTAAAAAGTTTAGAAGGCTGCAAATGCAGGCTATGCTATATATTATGGATTAGATACCGTATATAAAGAAAGGATGACAATGTCTATTTCCTATCAAATTATTAGAGAGTTTAAAATAGAAAATCCCCTAGGTATTAATATTAAATATAGATGTACTGTCATTTCATCATATCTCAACTAGTTTCTCAATTATAGATTTAACATAGTTTTTGCTGCATTGTTTTACAGACTTTTTGTGCTTTTAGAAATGTCAGCAAATAAAAACATATAAAATACAGCTTCATATACAAAAAACTGAAATAGCTTTTCATTACTCTGGGTTAATTCTATTGTAACTGACATCTGATTCTTCCGTGTAGTCTTTAGCATTCATAAAAATAATCACAGAAAGGTCCCTGAGGAAGCTGAAGCAGAAGTTTCCTTTGCACTGATATTCTCTAGGAAGCCTCAGACGGACAGAACTATAATATGAAGTTGTATGCACTTGCTGAGATGCATGTTAGCTGAGTGTTCACAATACTTTCCTTTTCTTACCAGCTCTCTTCAATTCCTTCTTTTCTATTTGCTCGGCTGGTTTTGTAGTTTAGGAGCTATTGACTTCTATCAAATCTCACTTCCAAAACTATATTGTGATATGCATGATTACAGCAGAAAAGATGAATAAAGATTCTTATTGTATGTTTAAACTCTTTCCTGTTTGCCTGGGCAATGAAATATTAATTGCTTTATAATTTCTGTCAAAAATTTCTTCACAAATTACCTGGAGTTGTCACTATTTTAAAAGTAATGTCTGACAGATGATAAACATTAAGTCTAATTTAGTTTATTTGAAAGTCTATAGTGTGGGAATAAAGAACTGGTGGTTAGCAAAAATGTAAACTGAACTTCAGGTTAGAGAATGATTGTGAACAAAGTATTACCAGCCCAAAGTAATGTACACTTATAGAAAAAACAGCTTTTCCAATAAAAAAGAAAAAAAAAATCACATCTCCAACCATTTAATGCTTTCTACATAAGAATCAGGCATTTGAACTAATTAATTCTGATTGACAAGTAGCCAAAAACATGGAAAGTGGAAGGTTGCTTTAAATATCATTGACATCTGTCACCTGTAATAGCTTCATCTGTATGTAAGGCAATCATCAAGCTTCAGATAGAAGCTAAAAACAACACAGCAAGGTAATCAGTTTTGTAATACATAGTAGGCTTGGACAGTGTTGATTTAAAAATAAAAAGTTGAAATTAATGAAATTGTGTGAGGATGGTGATTTAGATGCAGTCTGGTTAATTATTTCAGCAGCTGTACTAAACTAGTTATCAGGTAGAAGCACACATCATTGTGGAAGTTCATTAGAGAGATTTGGGGTCTCATCTGATTTGAGAAATTCTCCCAGAGATACAAAATAATTTGCTGAAATTATTGTCTGGGATAACAGAGAGGTAAGTCAGAAAAGTACCTCTTTATTCACAGCAGTTAGTAACCACATCTGTATCAGAAACAATGCTGTTACCAAAGTCCCTGGGAAAGCCTTCGAAAGCACAACTACAAGTAACATTATTTGTACAGATTTAGGAAATCAAAAGGTCAAGAAAAGCTGAAAGAACTAGAAAATTCCAAAGTTTATTTACTGCAACTATCTGATGGCCCAGTCTTAAAAAACTGAAAATCAAGACAGGGATTGGTTCACGGAATCATGGCTATTTTCCTTTTCACCAGGGGTAGTTAATGTCCTAACAGATCTTTGGAGGAAGAGAAGAATTTACCATGTGAGGACCTACGAATATTTCCCGTATTATTACTGATAGATAATAGTAGTTGGTTGGATTTCACTAGAAGGTCAGTCCAGGGGAATCCTCTCATTCGGCAACGTGAGCTCTTCTGTAAGGAACAGCTGACTTTAAATCAAAGGTCTTCAAAAAGGACATCAGTAAACATTTCTCTCATCCAGCCTCATTCATATTTAGGTTGAAAATTTGCATTTTTGCGCTGTTGCCTCTGCACAGAGGTAGGATTTAGCAGCCTTTGAAGACCACTGGAGTTCTTCAAATTAGTGAGAACAGAAGGCCAAAAATGTCTTCTTGTCATTACAAGAAGATGCACATGAAAGACAGTATCAACCTGGACTTATCTTTAAATATAAAGACTCACCATATACTATTTTCTATACAAGTCTTAACTTCTCTTTTTTATAATGTTACAAAAATATTAGAAGAGACATACGAATAAAGCTCAGGACCAAGGTTGTTACTTGAATTCAACAATTGTATACAAAGTTAGTGTTTGGGCGATGAAGTATGTCATTCACCCCTAGTGTTCACAGAGCTCTTGTTTAAGAATTTTTTCCTAAGTCCCCATTTTAAATATTCTAACATTTAGATCCTAAAGAGATTAAGGTTATAGATTATTTCTAACAAAACAAAGTTAGAGCCATATAACCCTTAGTATTTCTACTGTGCTTTGTAAAAATAACAGTGCTTACTCAGAGCAGAGAAGTGTGGGCAAAGAAATTAGGAGAAAATGGGTTAAAAATAAAGTATGCGTAATTACACCTTCTCAGCTACTTCTTCTGGAAAGCACTCCACCTCACAGAAGATAAAATTTAGCAGTGAGTCATCTCATATAATTTTGTTCCAGAATAACTTGCTTTTTAAAAGAGAAAGTAGTGATATCGATATTAGGGGCTAAAAATGACTTTGGGGAAAATGTGCTATTTTATCTGCTATAAGTAACTTGCATTGTCAGCTATTAAAGATTAAATTCACCATGAACAAGAAAAGTACAACAGATTAGATGTGTGACTGAAAACTGACCTATTATCACTCAGGCAGGATACTGAATAGTTTCCACAGCTAAACTTTGGGGTTTGTTTGTATTTTGTATTAAATGATTGTTATGGGAACACATATAGATCTGCTAGACCAAAGACTAATGAACTACTAAGACACAGTTGAGCTAGTGGATTATTGCTAACATTGAGCAAATTTTATTTTACTCAGTAAAATTATGGTCAGGAAGTCACATAAAAAAAAAGAAGAGAGTCAGACCTTAAGAATTGTTTCTCATGAAAAAAAAGGTAAATAGCATTAAATCATAGGTGCCAAAAATGTATGTAAATAAAAATGTTACTTTTTAAACATGAAAAACTATCTTATGGAGAACAGAAAAAATAATTCCTTAAGCTATTATAATATATGGTTGAATGTATTTATGACTGCTGTCATAATGTGATGAATTTTGTTTATACCAAGAAACACACACAAAACTTGGATGATAGCAGCAGACTTATGATCAAGCCAGGAGAAAGTACAGAGAGAATTGCAACAGTCCAACCTTCAACTATTATTTACTCTAGTTGCAAATTAATATCTTCTTAGTGCTATTTGACTATGAATTTTAATTTTATGATGGTTTTATGTGTTTATGATATACAAAAAAGTGGGGTATTTGGTTATGATCTTCATATTGGAATTATAGAGGCAAAGAATGGAAGAAATGCAATTTGCAGGAACTCATCGTTCTTTAACCCTTAAATAACTACCCTGATTGGTATTTAAAAAAAAAATTTTTAAAAAAATCACTATCTCACAACTACTTGTTCCATTGGTTAGCTCAATACATTGGCAGAATTCGGAACAGAAAAAATAATTTTTAAAGAGGGGTCTTTAAACCTTACTGAGGTTGCAGCTGGAACCAATACCTTTTTTTAAATTCTTCATAATTATAGCATAGAACAAGATTCAACAAATAAATTATCAACTATAACATGATTTGTTAAACCTCAGCATGATTCATTATGTCTACCACGTCATGTATATGTCCTCATTTCCAAATAATGATGAAATTATTGAAGCAGCTAACTTGTTCTGATATAGTTATTATATTCATGTTAGCTTCACTTGAATTGCTTTCCTTACCAGAGAGTGTGAACACATGGTCTACACCTCTCACGAGTGTGACAGTCATAGTGGTGTGACTGCTCTCAACCTCTTCACCATGTTACATTCTGTATAAATAATTTGATATTCCCTTAAGCAAAGACTATAACTGATTTTTATCCATTTGCATTTACTAGCAACCAGGGTACAGGATCATTCTTTCTCCCATTCATTTTGCTTAAATTATTTAATTGATGGCAAAATACTTGCCAGAGGAAAGAATGAGAGAAAGGTGTGGCAGAATTATTTATTGTATAACCGTTGACTTCACTGACACCTGAGAAAAAAGATCACGAATACAGAACTAGGTTCAACCTATAAACAGTATATTTGACTTTACAGTGCTGCCTTAAGTTATTCAAAGTAATTTTTAAATCCTGAAGTTTTTAGAAGTTTAAGACATTCACTACTGACCCTTCAAATTACTTAGCAATTTTATTCTACCTTAAAATCGGTTAATATAATTTTATTATTTATAGAAAAAGGATTTTTTTTTTTCGGATTAATTTTTAAGAAAAGAGAGTGTTCAGTGTTGGGACAGTATAGGCTGATGTAGTACCCTTACTGCTTAGCCTCCTCATCCAAAATCATAAATGTTATCTCAGAGTTTACCCTTCCGTGCAGGAAGTGTATGCTCAAAGTGTTTCACATAGCCAAATGACAGCGTATCTTACCCGGGCAACACGGGGAGAAAGGCTGTATCTGCTGAGGGGAGGGACGTTGGTCTCATCAGGCAAGTTAGGAGAAACTTGCAGGAGGTGGCTCCTATCATCCCAAGAGTAATGTGTAATATCTTTCAGGAATAATGGCTCTCTTAGGGTGCTCATTTTGTTCCACTGTGTATAAAGAGAGTTTATGTGATCAGTTTATTGCAGACATTTCAAATAAGAGCAGATGGCTCCTAGTCTCATTCTGAATTTCTTTTAGACTAAAGTGTAGTATAGTTATACTATACTCGAGTATAGTATACTCGAGTACTGGTTTAAGTATGCTGGGCCACCTCTTGTTGAACAGATATTACCTTGTTTTGGGGTGGGTGGGGGGCATTCAGCTTTCACATACATACAAGGCTTTTTCTTTGTTTTAAAATGCTGAACAGAATCCTTTTCAGCTTCAATGAGTGAGTCATTCAGCTACTTGCAAGCGACAGTCAGACTAAGCTAGTGACAAGGATGCCTTCAAATTCCAAGCTTCTTCTGAAACGTGAAGGGCCTTGCATCTCCCTAACCTGTTTCCTTTTCTGTTTATATACATTTCACCATAAATTACACTGTAATTTCTATGCGAGTGCTGTGTGTGTTGTGTGTAAGTCACTGCATAGCACAGAGTTCTTGCTGAAGTGCTCGCAAACCCGTAGACAGGCAGAAAGGTAACCAATGACTCCAGAAAAGAAAATGGAATTATTAAGAATTTACCTTCTAATTTTTATCTTTTATCTTGTTTATATATTTTTTTTAATTTAAGAATTCATACACCATTTATGGTGGCATTTAACTTGATTATTGCTCTCAGTGTCATTCAGACTTTTTCGTTAATACAGAATACCACTATCAAGAGTTTTAATTAGTTTGGCCCCACCATGGATATTTTCTTTGGCAAGCTGAACGGTAGTTTTAAAAAATCCCCAAAACTTCTGAAAAGAAGATCTCCTTTAATTTCTCACTTACTTTATACAGTTTTTATTATGCAATGGATTTACTTTGTTATCAAAAATAGACCCTGTCCTTTCACTTTGGCTGGTTCAGTGAAATGTTATATTTGGAAGAGTCTGAGTTTTAAACAGTGACAAGGACTATTGAACTTCCTCTAGACTGTGAAAGAAAGTCAATAATGTATAAGAGGACAGCAATGTTGATAATATAGCAAATCCTTTAATACAAACAGTGAAGAAATGTAGACACAAAAATTCAAAATACTTCTATATGACATAATTATGTCTAGTGAATCTACTGGGGAAAAAAAAAAAAAAAGAAAAGAAAAAAATTTCCATTCAAACATCCTGGAATCACAGGAAAATCTACATATAGTAGAGACGTATGTCCTTCCCAGTGATTTATAAGAATGTAATGGTGATTTACTTACTTCTCAGTACCTTAGCAAGACACTGACGAAGGGGTAGGATCTTTAAGGTGGGAGATATCTTGACAAAGTTTGCAATTTCAAGGATCCTTCATGATCCAGACCAGGTGGGAACAAGTACTGATGATGAGAACTTTACAGAGAACTTCACTTTCAGGATGGTTTTCAGATCTGTAGAAGGTCTTCAGCAGTGGAAATATAAGGAGGACCTTAATTACCAGGATGAGATGGCCTGCTGTTATTTTATTCTACTGCTTAAAGGAAGTTTCTTGGAAAAAATATCACTTTACTCATACTACCATGTGGCTACAGCTAGAACACAGAAGTTTCAATGCACAGAGCATTACCCACTAATATGGAAAGGAAATTTCTATTTAATGTTTCACTCAGCTGAGCCCACAGGAAAGAATTTAGGTAGGAAACTCAGCTTTTCCCAGATTAAAATATTGGGGAACTAGCTGGATCAGCATCAAATATTGTGATGATTGTGAATGCAAAAAGAGAGATACGCTTAAACAAGTGATACATACCTGTCTCAGCTGAAGGGAATGAATTAATAATTGCAACCCCTTGCACAGTGTACTAATTGCTTAGTACCAGACACCTAAGTTTCAGTTAGGTTTCCTATTTACACCGTGTCCAGAACCAGTCCTGTACAGTTGCTGTCTCCAAAAACAACATGTGGTAATTTCCAACAGCAGAAATCTATCCATTTTCAGTTATTCCAGTTTTAGAGACTGTTTCAAATGGAATCTTTTTTTAATGTGTTAGATTTATACTATGCTGTACATGTTACTCTTAATTTCTAGGTTAAGATTCAAGTTACAGGTTAATTAGATTATGGGCAACCACAATAAACACAATGGATTTAGAATGGCCTAATATACTCAAACAAATTACATACCTGATTAGATAACGGCCATCACATTGACAGTAGGTGATCATTCTGCAATCATCACTGTACAGGATTTATTACTTTACTACCTTTGCATTCTCAGAATTGTCATTCATGCCAGTAATACACTGGGAATCAGGTATTCTTTTGATATCGACTATGATGACAATAATTCATTTCTGATGGTGCCTACCCCCTCATAGTGACAAGGATTCCAGAACAGTAATTTTCCCAGTGAGATCATCCTTTTCTACTTCCCCAGCCTCCACGCAGTAAAAATGGCTTTACTACTTTCATGCTGCATTATTCCGACTGAAAGGGCGTGATATTCTGAACAGCACTCCGCACTTCTGCAGCCTCATTATTTCTTGGAAGACTAAGTGAGATTCTGTATTTACGTACCCCTGCCCTCCTCTGTTCCCCAACTAGGAAAGAACAGACTCAGCCAGCGAAACAGTCATGTAACAGCCAATATGTTTCAAAGGTCAAAAATCAAATATCATTACAGCACGGGAACACAGCTGCTCTCCTGATTGCAGCGTGTCTGGAAGTTCTTACCCCCGAATCATGGATAACATGTAATTCTGGTACTAATGTTATATATTAATCTTTTACATTTAAATTATTTGTTCAGATGGGGCTGGAAGTTAAGGAAAGGAAAATATAACTGTCTTATAATAATTAATTTGTTATATAACTTTGTAACAGAGGTTTCTCTGGAGTTACAGATCCCAACAGCCTCAGTAGCTACATGAAACTAGTGGTAACAAACTGAGGCTGTCGTTTCACTGTTTTCACAGTATAATTATTTTATTTTTTTTATGCCAGCAATAGTGGTGTTCCTTTCTTCATACGTGCGCTCTTGGTGATCTCCAGGCTAAGGAAACCAACCTATACGGCTTTTTATAAATACTTGTAAGGATTCACATTCATAAGGATTTCTTAATATGCAAATTTACTCTTTTTTTTTTTTTTTAATCACACTAGTTAGTCATTCAGTGTATGTTGATTCTGGCATTTTCTTTGTCTGTTTGGTTTAATCTTCATAAAAAACAATTTTAGATCAAAAATACCTTAATTTGGAAACATATACAAATTAAGTTTCTGACTTTAAATGGAAGCTAAAGATAAAACTGTGAAACAAAGCCACATAGTCTTAGAACTGTTAGAACTGTAAATGACCTAAAGGTGCTTGCTGTAAGATGAATAATGCTGCTAATGCTTCAAAAAGTGTTAAACGCTGTAAATCATTAAAGTATTTTTTTCCCTAATGGAAATATTTAATTCAGTATTTTCAGCTGGCTGATGATTTTTCTGTAGCATTTAGTATAATTCCATGAAACAGAGACAACAAAAATGAGATAATTTTCCAATTACAGAGGTTTATTAAATAATTAAAAAAAAATACATTAATTTTCTTAACATTCTTACCATGTTATCCAGAATTCTTATACTATGGCTTCCTTTCTAAATCACCACTTTGCCTGGCCTGTTAGTGATGTATTTACTCAATGTTTATTTATAAAGCAGACAATCTAAGGAATATGCTGGTATATAGGCTGAGGAAAGTGTGAGCTGAAAACCAATAAAGAATCTGGGCACCTAATCTAAATATCAGAGCATATATGGCTTTAAACCGTACTTCTTGTTTGATTAAAGCTAAATGAATTTACTCTTTATATTAGCCTAGTAATGAATTATTAAACTACAACAAAACCTTGCATGGACTTTGTGATTAGATCTATATTGAGGTCATATCAAGACGACTTAGTTTAATTCCAGTTTAAATCAATATTGTAAATCTGGAGCTGGAGCAGGTCCAGAGAAGGGCAACAGAGCTGGGGAAGGGTCTGGAGCACAGGGCTGACAAGGAGCGGCTGAGGGAGCTGGGGGGGTTCAGTCTGGAGAAGAGGAGGCTGAGAGGAGACCTCATCACTCTCTACAGCTGCCTGAAAGGAGGGGGCAGTGAGGGGGGTGCTGGGCTCTGCTCTAAAGGAACAAGTGATGGGACAAGAGGAAACGGCCTCAAGTTGCACCAGGGGAGGTTTAGGCTAGATATTAGGAAAAATTTCTTCACTGCAAGAGTGCTCAGGCATTGGAACAGGCTGCCCAGGGCAGTGGTGGAGTCACCATCCCTGGAGGGGGGCAAGAAACGTGTGGATGTGGTGCTCAGGGACATGGGTTAGTGAGTTAGGTGGTGTGGGTTGACAGTTGAACTTGATGATCCTTGAGGTCTTTTCCAACCTTAATGATTCTATGATTCTATGATCTTTCTGAAACATCCACAGGGCTTTGCAGTTTTTTTAACAAAACAATTTTAAGATGTCTTCTTGTCAAGCTAACATGGCTTCCAAATACAGTCAAGCTGAAGTAAAGATGCTTGAAACTCAGAGTGACTCACAGGGTTTCAGAACTGAGATGAAAATCAAGTCAGATTCGAGATTTGAAGCTACAAGCAATTAAAAAACAGGGGAGAAATAATTGATGTTGCAATAACATTAGCTCTGATGTTGTCAGAGCGGTGAAGGAAGCCTATGCAAGGAGAGAATTGCCCCTAGTTTTCATAGCACTGAATTGCCAGAATCTTTTGCCATTCTTCCTTCTCCTCCCCTGCATCACAAGAGGGGGGAAAAGCATTCAAAGCACAGAAAAAGATGGGTTACTACAGTCACTGAGATATTAGGAAGCTCTAAAAGGCTTTTACCTGTTCAGAACCATCACCAAGAAAATCCATATGTGTCTATTCCGGGAAGGGCAGAGAGAACATATCATATGCAGTTGCCTGAGTGATATTTTTAT
>NW_010138337.1:0-5891 GCF_000699245.1 Pterocles gutturalis
TTCCCGTGTCCTCCTTTCTTCTACTTCACTCTCCCATTTTCAAAATGGCATGCTGCACCACCTTCTAAAGTGAAAGGCTATCTCTGATCAAAACAGAGCAAAAATGGGCAAGATCCCTGCAGAATCAGAAGTAGTGTAAAGTATTCCAGGCTGCTGTTACCTGATTCATTTTGTTTGCTTAGAAGGTGGTGCAAACACTTGTAAGCTTTTCCTCAGGTGCAAACAGAAGGAAAATAAGTATTCACTCAAAATCTGATTAAGGGTATAAAGTCATCCAGTCATCCCACACTAGGCTGACTCAGCCTGGTCTGTAAAATCCATGTATGAGCTTAAGGAAGCCACAGACTTACTAACACTCTAGTCTAAAATCTTTATCTAAGGAGAATGTTGTTTGGTTATTTCAAAACTGTTTCATCATTTTTTCCTATTCCCTGTGAAGTATGATTTTCAGAGAAGATGAAGGAATTTCAGAGTAAGTGCTTGATCTAAAGGCCAGATCTAAAAGGCATTTAGTCCCCTAACATTCATTTGAATACTTTGCTCCCACTGGAAAGTTACTGTTCTACATGCTATGAGTGGCATACCAGTAAGAATACTAGTAGGAGAATGTCAAGTGGCTTTTACAAGCACAGTTAGAACCTTACATTTTTGTCTGTGTTATTTTTTTTTCTAAGCCAAACTTCAGTAGTCAGCTTCCTTTTCTCCTCATCTGCAGCTGCTTCATTGACTATCCATCATCTTTATTACAGTGTCATTTCTATACGTCATTCTCTTACACTAATCAGAAGCAGACCGAGTGGTAAAAAAATTGCTCCACAGGGATGAGGTCTGTTGCTGTAAACAATATATTGAATAAGAGTGGAATTCAATGCAAGAGACACTATACTTGTTTATACATGTTGAACTGATTTTTTTATCTGTAGGACACATTGCAGCTCTTTGTTGTGGTCATTTATGGCCATAATCCAATAATGCTCTGCAGAAAGCCTGTAAGCAGTGAAGCAGTCCCACTGTTTCACTATTGTCATTAAGCTGCATAAAGCCAGTCACCCACCATAGCACTGTGATGAACTGGGGTCCAGCAGCTTGAAAACAGAAGTTGGTCTATGAGCACTAGGACTGGTGAAGCCTAGTTTCTTATGAATACATATTCTGCATGCCCTATATCCTCACACTACAGTAACCTCAGCCTTCTCCACCACCCTGAAGAACTTTCCCAAATGTGACAGTGATTTGTTCCACATTTCCCAAACCACCCACTTCCATGACATCTTCAGCCCTTTTCACCTCCTACTTACCACTGAGAGCCTTGCTAGCTCAGCAGGAGATGGGCAGTACTATGAGAGTTTCAGAATATGGCTTTCCTAATCGTTTGACTGACTGCTACTTCTCACTTGTTACATGCAGCAAAGGCAGCAAGTAAAGGTGGAGCCCTTCCTTCAAGGATCTGTCAGGGTGTCTTCCTTCCTCCTGTCCCCAAGATAGGAATTTTCACAAGTAATTGTAGCTTACTGTCTTTGACAGCACTCTTCCTCTGTCAGGCTTACTTGATGGATTCAGCCTGTGGGTTCAAAGGTTATTAGAAAGATGCAGATTCTCAAACAGGTAACATGAGCAAAGAAGTCCCATTTCCTTAGAAAAACATCCTAGTTTGCATTCTTCAGCTGAGACAGCCTTCACTGTAGTTGTTCCATCACTTTTGCCTTCGGAGCAAATTTTGTCGTCTTATCAAATACCTGTTTTGCAAGGCAGGTATTATTAATGGAAGTGCTTGAAATATGTAGTCATAGTAAACAGCAATATTTGGAATGAGGAGGATCTTAGGAACTCCATTTCTTCACTTTTAAGTTATGGTGTGGGTAAAAGCAAGGATCAGAATGACCAGACAGGACATTGCTGGGAAACTGGAAAGAAAAATCAATAAGAGTAAAGAAGTCAAATAGAAAGAAGTTAAAACAAGCATAAATAGAAAGAAAAACTTGGGAAAAAAGAATTCTTTATATTGTGGTTTATCCCTTGTGGGCGTTACTGGTAACCTGTCACTTGGACAGCTTTTAAATATTAATGAGAATATTAATAATAAGTAAGACCTATATATATATATAAATCCCAAATGTACATTTTCTTCATGGTTTACATGCAGTTGTCCACTGTACACTAAATACATTGGTAATGTTTTCAGCTGATCCCTCTTGTGTCTAAATCAAAGATATTCTGTATAAACTTCCAGATGTTATTGGAGCTTTTATATCTTTATTAACTAGCGTATGACTTCAAGAGTGTAGCAGTGGTTATGGGAAACTCCCAGTCACATCTGGAAACAAAAGTATGTAATTATACATAATTATATGTGTTCAATTTATGTAGTTATAAATACACATATAAACACAGATAAAATACATAATCAAACATATTATTCAATGCTGCTGAAAGGCATGCCCATGATCTATGAATTAATTATGTATGCTTTGCCACCCACTACTGTTGCCAAACCTTCGAACTCTTCTTCTCACATACTAAGGCTTTAATTTTTCAGTAACTACCCAGCTATTAAATGCTGATCTTGCATTCAATTAAGTCCACTGCAAAACTGGATTGTTGATTCAGTTCAGCAGCTTAGTCCTTAAAACTGGACACGTTGACATTAATATCACTAAGATGTTCTCACTTACTTGCAAGGCTTTGATTTTATATGTCAGTTTCCTAGGATAACTGCAGATAAATAGGAAGACATTGGAAGGGGAGAAGAACGCAGCAACAATAAATATACTACTTTTTTGTTTGTCTGAAGTCATTGCTTTTTCTTTGGGTAGGAGTGATAACCTCATCCAAGATCATGCTGGGCACTTTGTCCAAAGCTGTAAGGAAAGACACAGCTTTCCAGTCTCTTCCAGGAGCAAGGGTAGATGAGTGAAGAGAAATGAATAACACATATCCACAAAAGGAAGGAGGTTCTTCCTTAAGCCTAAGAAATACTATGCCCTGAAGCCTGGGAGGCATGACATTAGGCTTCGTGCAGTAAAGAGAAAGGGAAATTACATATGTGAATCTCAGTAAAGCAAACAAAAATAAAAGTGAAGGAGGATTTCCCCTGCTTTTGCTCAGGTGGTGTTTACTTCAGAATCTTGGTAGATTTCTAGACATTTCCAAACCTATCTTATTCTTAAACATTGCCATCCTGCAAGATCTTTTCTACAATTAGTGCCAATACATACTGTTCTGAACTATCTGAAGTATATGGACAAAGCTTAACTTTAACTGTCATGAGGAAGCTGAACAAAATCCCCCAATTTGTACGGCATTGTTTGAGGCTTTTCTTTCTAGTACAATAGCTCTCACTCCAAATTTCAGGAATCCATGACACACTCTCCTAAGGGCTACACCACCTCTGTGGATCCCATTTTTGTGGCAGATGCCAAGCTGTCATCTATAGAGGCCACGTCTTTTATTAATGGTATAAATGACGCCTGACCAGCAGCTCAACAAACTTTCTCTCTTCTCCTCCCCACTTCCACCCCCAAATTCTCACCAAGTGACTCTCCTGAACCGGTGAGAGTGCACGTCAGTCCTTGCACTGCAGCTGCCAAGCAGCCTGTGAATGGTGCTTGTGGTTTCTGTAACACGGACACCTGGCCCAGAAGGTCTGGCCTGGGACCGCCAGCTCATTCCGTGCTGGCCACCTGACAGTGACACACAGCCATTCGCCTTCCTTTCAGAGTGTGTGCATATGTGTGCCTGTGTGTGCGTGTGAAAGGTTGTATTTCTTCTCTTTTTTTGGTCTTTTTTTTCACCTACTGCCAGATAAACAGCATGGGATAAGAGACTGCTTCGTGCCAGACATAACTTTGAATTTATTAACTTGCCATTCTTTTTACTTTTGATAGAACTTGACAGGCAAGCAGACAAGCACCTAAATTAACTTAGCTCCCAGCCGGCACCTAGACAGGCCAAGAACAACACAGAGATAAATTGGAGGAGCCGAGGATGGCAATGGAGTCAAAAAGGAGCGAGGGGGAAGAGCATGAGAGAAGGGAAAAAAGTGAACTTTGGACTGGAGAAGTTTTAAAAAAATAATTATTCAAAGCGTAACAACATGACAGAAGGCTGCCAGAAAAACCTCATCTGTGTGAGGAGGGCAGCACATACACAGTGGGAAAAACCCAGACACACATTTGCCTCTGGGACAACATGGATTTAAACATAAGTCAACTTCGTCAATGGAAATGAATGCAATGACCTCAGCTCAGGTCGCAAGAGAGTAGAAGCCCACCAGGTTATGGAACTACGACTGAATTAGGCATGTTTGGCAGCATGAGCATTTGGGAGAGGCCCAAGGATGAGCAAGTTTTGAGGATTTGATTTCATTTCGAAGGAGGGTGGTCTTTCCATTTCAGGGTCAGCAGCAGGACAGTGTAGTGGGTGTAGAGGTAGAAAGGGAAGCACAAAATTTGGCTGACTGTCATGACCTCTGGATAATCGGAGATTTTACTTTCCATGTCTCAACACTGCCTAAATCTTCCCACACAAGCCAAGTGACCAAAAAAATAGATGGAGGAAAATCTTCCTAGGTGGAGGAAGGTAGATAGTAGATGTGTTATAACATTCTTCCTCATCAGCTGCCCTGTCACAACACACACCAGTTGTTAAACTCTATAGTACAGGGGGGTTTTTTGTTGTTGTTGCTCACAGCTAAAGGTGTAGTAGATAACGTGTCAAACTGGAAGTACTTGGAGTGTGTGGCATGAGAATGTAGTGAGTATTGGTTAGACTTGTAAGGAACAGTGATTTATGTCTGGAGCAAAGGGGTGTGTGCACATACACGTACTAGGTACTACAAGTTGTGATTCAGGGGTATCATATCTCATTTAGAGTGATCTTTATGACTTCACCCCATGCCCCTTCACGATAAGGCAAGGCAAAAGCAGAGAAGCAAGGTAATCAGTTCCACAGCAATGATTATAGGGTGCATGCACCTACTCTAAAGTATAG
Organism: Pterocles gutturalis; assembly: GCF_000699245.1. Taxonomy (NCBI): domain Eukaryota; kingdom Metazoa; phylum Chordata; class Aves; order Pterocliformes; family Pteroclidae; genus Pterocles; species Pterocles gutturalis. The sequence continues at coordinate 4,990 of NW_010138337.1, forward strand.
AGAACAAAAAGCTTGCCATGTGCATCAGAAGCAAAACTCCCCAAAGCTCGCAGAGGTTTGACAAACTGGTTCAAGTCTGGGATGAAAAGAGGGCTTCAGAACTGTTCTCTTTGCTACACAAAAATGTAATTTGATAAGGTGGCTAGTGAAAAGCAATAAACTTTAAAAATGTAGATATATGTGAAATAGGAGGTGGAACTGTATTTTTATGAAGAATGAGAAAAAAATGTCCCGGACAAGCTTGTGAGTTTGCCTTTGCAGGAATCGTATAATGTACTGCCACTTTAAATGTTTTCTCAGGAGAAGTAAATATTTAATGTTATACTTAAACATCCTAAGCAATTACCCATGTTCCTCTAAAAGAGTGCCCCACAGGGTGTCACAAGACTGTCTCTTTCTGATAGACAGTAGCTCTGCAGAGCAGCACCGCATGCTGATATCCTGTTTAAGGATCTGCCAGTGAGCTGAAGGGTGGAGCATGATCGCTACAGCAACAGCACGTCCAGCTGCAAATGTACGTGCTACCATGAGTTTAAGCAGAGGACACATAGGTAGGCAAAAATACCTGTGGTGATAAATTACACATGAAAAAATAAGTGACCTCCTTCCTGCGGATGCTATCAAGCCTACTTTGCCTGTGCCAGTGGCATATCAGGTATTTTAACATGCACAGAAGCAAAGAATTTACCAGTTGGATGCATGGTACTTGGCCTTCATTACTTGCCTAACTGTGGACTCAGTCTTAAAAGACTTCGTTGTGCTGTTTCAATGTTTCATGTCTCTTGAACTGTAAAAAAGTGGTATCAGCATAAAGATAGAACTTATAATAAATTAGACATTTTCCTAAGGAAGTATTCCATTTTTGCATTAACTGCATATTTTTTTTTTTTGCTATTTCCCTC
>NW_010138337.1:5919-19130 GCF_000699245.1 Pterocles gutturalis
GAAATAAAAAAAGGAAAATCAATGGCTAGCTCAGCAGAACTTTTTGCAAATTGTTTCAGTGTACCAAAGCCCCAGAGAGCCATCAATATTAGATGACACCATAGGTGGAATGGTAGAAGGTAATCCATATTAGAGTATTTGCTTCCTTATCTTCTGTCCTCCTGTTCCCACAACATGGCTGTGCCTAAGAAACAGGTTGCCAGTAAGTGTTACATGGTTATTCCCTATTCTAAGCACAATGCTTATAATACTGAAACCTTTCTAATTCCTGAATGTGACTTTGAAAGAGACAAAAAAAAAAAAAATGACTGCCCCTCAAGAGAATTCCTCTCAAGTTTTCTACTAATTAAGTTCAAATAATGCTTGGGCAGGTCTTTGAGAGTTTAATGGGTGCAACGTAAGAAATGATGCAGTGCAGACAAAATTATTTAATGCTTGCGATGAAGTACCCAACACTGAATATCTGAGTTTTGATTTAAAATGCTCTGAATAATCTAAGATGTGTATAATGCAGGAGATTTGGGAAATTATGCTTTACTCTTTAATAACAAAATTGCTCACTTACTCACTTGTGTATGGGAGATGCACTAACAAATTAACTGCACGCCTGCAGGTTCATCACCATATATAAAAATTGGAAACAGTAGTGATAATTTGCCTATTATATGGAAGACACTATTAATGTTGCCTCTTTATTGTCTATATCGGGCTAAATTATTTTATGGAAAGAAGATACATTGCATAGCAGTGATACATCCAACCTAAAACAAAAGGGCTGAATAGATAGTAAATGCAGCTTTAGGTCTTACCATCTGGCCCAGACAACAGATAAGGAAAGCTCACTGATTCACTGTGATGTTTCCTAATTTCTTAACTTCTCTTTCTGAGAAAGATTTAAAGAAAGCAACAAAAATTTTAGAAGGTAGCACTTAGTAGCGCTGATATAGCTATATTTTAGAAGGTAGCACTTAGTAGCGCTGATATAGCTATATTTATATCATGGCATGTATGTCCATGAGTTTAAAGACTGTGAAAAGATACTGAGTGATGACTGAGTGGTATTGAGATTGGCTTGAGTGAGAGTTGGGCTCCAACCAGCTGCTCACAGAGAGTTTGGCCATTCATGCAATGTCATCCTAAGGTGTTGTATCAAGGTGAGCCATGCCACATACAACAGCAGCAAAGGTTTGTGTATATCCAGGTTCCTATAACTGCTTGTTGGGAAACCTAAGACCCCGTTTGGTATTATTTTACTTATTGGGCTGTAGCAGCCAAAGTGTTCTCAGCACAGTAGGAATAGGAAGACATTCCCCTTGCCCTCCTTAAATCTACCATCTGGATCTATTTATGCTTGGTGTAAAGTTCCTAGGAAATGACTCAGTATGACTAGAGGTTGAATGCGCCCACCCAAAGAAGCCAATGTAGACAGAAACAAGTGATAATAAGCTTGACTGTTTTTTATTTCAGCAACTGATAGATTAAAATGTTTTGAGCAAAGTTGTGAGTAGAGTTAAATTCTGTATTAAATCTGACTCTGCATCCTAGGTTGAAGTGTTTGCTTTTCTGCTGCTCACCTTGCTAAAACTTTTGCCCCATGCTTGACCGCCACCTCAGCCAGGCCCTGAAAACTACTCATCCCCAGATCAGGGCACAGCACCACCTCGGTCGTGGCTTCATTTCAAATAGTCTCAGTTTCAAGTTGCTGCAGTGTGCTTTTATGGGGATTTTTCTCCCCATCAAGCATATCTGTAGGAGAATATCTACTTCTCTTCCTCAACGATACTCACCTGCCACTTCTCATGCTGTCAAATGCTTATTCAAGTGCAGAAAAATAAAGTCTCCATATAGTTTTAATTTAAGTGTTTGCAAATATCTGAAAATTAAGAACAACCTGTCCGGTCAAGGCTGCAGAATAAACAAGGGGACTTAAACTTTATTGAATCTGTTAAGGAATAGCTAAAACATTTTCTAGTTTATCTTCTGCTTTTTCTAGCCAAGGCTGGCTGAACTTCTGAGCTCAGGGGACAGTCTACTCACATAAAAAATAGATGAGTCCCATAGAACTGTGTCAGAAGGATACTAGCAGCATTTCTCATGTGCTTGTGGCTATTTCCATTAATTTACAAGAGCTTTACTCCAGATATTGACTTTTTCTGTTTCAGTATAGACATGTAACAGGTGCAGCTTGGGACATGAAACACCTTTCTCACATAACTGGTGAGTTAGAGCTAGGGTTTTGCCCTGGATCATTCAGGCAGCCTGGGTATCACCTAGATTTGAACTTTTCCATGACTGCTTTTGTTACACTGGGGCCAAGCATTTATAGTTGAAGGAGATGAACCCATGCAAGTTTCTACTCTGTAATGCCACTGAGTATCCTTTGCTTGCCTTTGGTCTAGACTTCACACAGGCATATTGTTTTATTTGCAAAAGACAAGAAAAAATTCCTACTGTTCTGTGACTTTGTGAAATAGAGGGAAAAACATGATGCAGATAAAGCACTCTTTAGGCAGGAAGAATGAACTGTAATCCTTGTTTGCTTAAAATATGTGAGTACACTTGCTCTTATGTGTGAAGGTGAAGGAAAGATAGCATAGTTATAGAATCGATTACTCTGTGTGTGAATATGCTAAAATTTTAAATATCTTATGGTAGAAATAAGGAATGCAAATAGGCTCAACCATTTCTCACATCTTTTCCCCTTGTCTCATGCCCCAAACTTTATTAATTTTGCATGCTGTAACTTTTCTCTTCCTTACTTCACTCAGTGCTCACTTCCATTAGAGTGCCCTAGGAGTTGTGGTGCACCACTGTCACTTGTGCTGGCAGTCTCTCCAAGAGAAGCTGTGAGCTCCTCCTTTTCCCACCGCCTCTGGCCCAGGAAGCTTCTGTGCTGCAGACTTCTGGAACATGAGAGAGTATTTTGAGGAAGTGTCACTGTATTGGCGCTACTATACTCTTGCTTAGGCATCCATTTTTACTGCTGGTTGAGACAAGATACCAGGCCAGTTGGCTGAGCTGCTGTGCCTGCTCTTTTGGTCAACCAGATTATAAACTCCATCAGAAACTCTTGCTTTATTTTGATATTGCATACAGTAATGGAAAAAAGGGCCACCAAGATACTAATCAGTATATGTTAATGAAATAGGACACACATGCTTTCTGCTTGTCCCGAGACCCTTACTGTGCTCTTCCAGAGGGGCTAAAAAGGGACAGCAGCAGCCATAAGAGCACAGCTGCCTAGCTGAAAAGGGGCTGTGACACAGATAGATGGGTTACAAAACCCTCGGGCAAGCCTGGGGCAAGCAGAAGAGCAATAGTGCAGGGCACTTACTCCATGTCTCATGCGTGTTTGAAAACATCAAGATGACAGAGCCTTTTTTGTGCGAGGTAAGAGGTGGATGTTAGCCAGTGTTTTTCCATAGATGGATTGACAGGCAAATATGTCATGTGTAAAGGCTGGATGATGAAGCAAAGCCGTATGATGTAGCAATTGCACAACTGTAGGACAGTAGTTTAACTCTGAGAAAGAAAGAGGCCTTGAATCTCTCCATTTCAACATAGGTCTCCATAATTATAATAAAGGCTATATAAGAAAATCGGGTATAAGAAAATCGGGTAATCTGTTTAAACTGGCTTCATACCATACATTTACTAATACTTTTGTCCAGAGCAGTTTGTAAATGTCATTTTAGTGACAGGAATACTTTCCTTATTTCTCATCATTTTTTCCCAGCTGAATTTAATCCTATTACTCCACAGTGTAAACCCTCTAAGTAATTTCTTTCCCTTCTAGTGTTTATATTTTTCAAGCTTCTGTGGAGTCTTACCTTTTCCCCTCCAGTCCTCCTCCTTCGTCTGTCTTAGTTATTACTAAGCCAGGCTGCAGACAAATGGTTGGTTGAATCCCTAAAGCAAGTTATGACAGACATGCATAAAACAAATACACGTATACACACCCTCAAAAGCCCAGAGCATAGACAGGATGCAGTCAAAGCTCAGCAATTACTGCTTCTTGCTGCTTCAGACTGCGACACTTAATAACATGCTTTGCCCTAGCTGGGAGTGTCCCGCTAATCCTATAAATTCTTTTGTCTTTAAATTGCACAAATGCGAGAAGCTGATACATCTCCAGACTGTATTAAAATCTGGAGGGAAAAAAAACTTTAAAACAATATTAAAATACATGTTTTGAAGATTATTGGCTCTGATTAATTTCTTGTGCAACCTCTGTCAAATCCATAAAGTATAGGAGCGATATATTTAATTCAGTACTTTCTAAGATTTTATAGTAGTTATATGTAGTTTTATATGTAGTTAGATACAGATAGATACACATACACACAAGTTTTCAAATGTCCTGCTTTTTTGTCAGATACAATGTCAGAAAAGAAGACTGGCTGTGGACTTGGGAGATTCCCTATTTTCTCTGCATTGTCCTGCTAAAGATTTTCTGTACAATGGTAGTCAATTCATTTCAAGCAAGGTTTTTTTTTATTATATTGAGTCACACAAATATGCACAGACTGCCCGGAAACATTTTCATAGGTGTCTGTCTATCTGACTTTCAAAGCTGGACACTCCTGAAAGATCCTATCCAAAATTTGGTCTGGATCTCTTCTGGAGGCCTTCTCCTTTCTCTCAGCTAGAAAATGAGAGTCATATAGTATTTCTTCAGAGTGCAGGGAGGATGATGCAGAAATTAAATAAGAAAGCTCACTGAGGCTTGAATCAAAAAAAGAGCAGCTTCTAATAATGGGTTGGGATGGAGAGATCTTGTATCAAGAGTGTTCTCTGTCATATTGGGATGATCACAGAGTACTTTCATTCTGTATTTATTTTTAGCTGATCTCCATGCAATTATGCCAATGTGTTCATCTTTTTAACTAAAAAGTCTCTCACTTCTTCAGCTGCAAGAATAATTCCTATGACAGTGAAGGCCAACAATGAAAGTTAACAGTGGTGTACACTACCTGATGTTTTGCTAAGTAAGAGTAAGAATTGCACAGGGAGTTGGGTTTGGGGATGTGTTTGTGGAACGAGAGAGCATTTCTCACCTTGGCCATCCTTCCTGTTTGAACTGTAAATCTCTGTATTGAACCATTCCCTGTTTGATCTCTTGTCTATTCCTGAGACTATTCCCCTTCCTCTTCTCTGAGTCCCATCTGTTTAGAGATGGGAAGTTAGGTGTCCCTGTTTAAATTCAAAACTAGGTTCACCTCAGACCTTTCATCCGCTGTGACAAATGGGTCTTGAACGAATTACAGCATGTTAAATTTGCTAGGTTGCTAAATTGCCTTGTTTGAGCCTGCCTTGCTGGCTACAGCCCTCAGACCTGTTAATGATATTAACAAATCAACATGGAAACACATCTTTGACCTTTCTCAGCAGAAATAAATAGTATTGAGCTAAAATGCTTAAAGCAGTTTACAGATTTCAAGTGAATTCTCATATCAAACACAGATAAAGCATCGAAACAACTGGAACAAAAGCTATTGTTGAAATACTCCTCCCCTGGAAAACTACAAAAGCCTTTATAGAAGAGCTGCTGCAAAGAAGCCTTCATATAGATTTCACAAATACATAGAGATGCTTTTGCTGTTGTGTGACTATCTGCTTGATTTTCCCTTCAGTGCACATCTGGTACATAGCATCTGGGGACATCCTTTTCAATAATGCAAGTAGGACCCACACCAAAAAGAAGAAAGAAAAAATTAGAGTCAATGCACTCCAAGAACCAGAGAAAGTCTAGATAAGAAATAAATCTCTACCCACTGTAACCACAGACTTGTAGGTATCCTGGAGGAAGTTTCTAAGGTAAACATAGCACTGATAAGTTTTACCAGCAAAAGTGTCATCAAATACCACAGTGTGCAAAACAGCCTTGCTGTGAATTTACCCACAGAGACTGTAGGAACTGTAATTCCTGCTTCACAGCACTACCTGATGCTCTGTGCACTCTTGTGGCCCTCTGATATGAATTTGTGTCTTGCCCAAGGCTACATCTGCCTGTGCCTGCCCAAATGTGCATGTTGGTGATGTGCACTGAACCTGCATAAATGTCCAAAAAGTCTCTTGCTAGAGATCACTCTTTTCTTGTGAAAAGTGCAGATAAAATACATTTTTTTCCCTCTGAAGATTTTACCATTTTTGAGCAATTATTTCTGAATCTTTCATTTATTAGAGTACTATGTAAAAAAAAATTTGTATTGAAAAAAATTATTGTGACTTTCTGATTAACACTTTCATCTACTTAACATAAAGTTTTCTCTAAAAGCCTAAACTGAATTGCTTGCATGGAAAATATGTGATTTGTTCCACTCACTGGAGGTAAAGTCCTGTGAAAATACTGACAGATAAGCATCTGTCCCCATCACCAGTAAAACAAATCTTATGATTGGAATTCTGTTTTTCTCCCTCTATGCAGTCTTTCCAATATCCTTAGCAAGACCTGGAAAACAGTTGATGAAAATACAACTTTTATTTATACTTTAAAACAAGTGGGCTTTCTGTTTAAAAAAAATGTATCTTTGTTCCTCTGGAACTAGAAAACTGTGGCTGCTGTATAGGTAAGAAATTGGCTTGCACAGTGTCAGCAATGATCTTTCAAAATTTTCAAAGCAAACTGGGGCAAAAGTTATGCTGAAAATCTGAGACCTGAGCACAGTGGCTGACTAGAAAGAGTGAAGTCATGACAGCATCAAAGTTTATGGGAATTCTGCCACTGACTTCTCAAAGAGCAAGCTTAAAGCTTTCTACCCAACAGCCCTACATTTTTTTGTCTCCAAAGTATCCTGAGCTATGTGGACCGTTTTTTGACTCACATCTCACATCTGTACTTCCCTTTTTTTCCTACATCCTGCATCTTCAGTGACACAGAATAAACTCTAAACAGAAGCAGCAGGTATGCAATAGTTTAAAGTAAATAGTTTTTTCTTAAATATAACAGGGGAAGGGAACATCTGCTCTAGTTAAGTTTCAAAATCCATTCTAATATTTTTCAGATGCTCATACACTTCTTCTCTGACACTGAAATTTTCAAAACTTATACTCATGCCATAAAGAAATGTGTTCCATCCTCTCATTCTTGAATTCTTACACAAAAATGTGTAGAAAAGAGACTTTCTCTGTGAAGAAGTTTAAAAATGGCTGAAGTAAAAATCTTCAAGGTATGTTGCTTCCTAAAGTCTAGTTTTGTAAATAATGGCAAGTTTGAGAAAATGGTTCCGTTATTATCATATTAAGAGAGTTAAAGGCAATTGTCCGAATGCACTTGTCCGAATGCACACAATAAGACATTTCTATTCTTTATCCTTGATGCACTTTCTCAGGATGTTAATTAAGGGATATAGGTATTGAAGATTTGTTGACTTTGTTTTCTCACATAATTGTGTTGTAATTGAGACTACTCTTTCCAGACAGTGATTTTAAAACCTCATTAACACTTACGAACCAGATAGGTTTTTAAGTTGTTCAGTTCAGTTGTTTTCAAGCTTCGCTTTTCTAATGGATCCAATAACAACTAGAGCTAAGAAACCCACCATAAGGTGGACACATGGACACAGACTGGGATCCTCACTCAGTGTCTGAGCTGTAGTTGTTCTTGTGTGCTAGGAGCCTCCCACAGCTGCTTCCAAAAATTTCACATCAACGCTCTGTGAAGGTGCAGTGTCCTCACATACTCCTTTCCAGGCCAAATGTGATCACAACAGCAATTAACCATCAAAATTAACATTATATGTCTTTCCACACGTTCATATCCAGTCAAGTAAGTAGCTAGCCAACACTGTTTAGTAAAGTTCCTGCAGCACCTTGCATTGTTGTGTGCACCTTCGGGTCTCCCTGAAATACCAGTGTCACCTTTGTCTGACAGAAGCAATTAGTAAATCTACTAATTTGGTTTGTGCTGTTCAACTCTGGAAATATTCACAGGCAGTTCTTGTTTTGTGCTTTACTGCCACAGTGCCTCAACAGTGCTGCCCAAAAGTGGAATGTAATGTGCACACGGGTGGATGCTCTGTTTTCCAAAGGACTGTAGCTGGCATAGAAACGCACAGACAACAGAAAAATAATTAGCATCGGAATTTTCTCCAAAGACACAGCTCCTTATAGAGGGTTGCATTCTTAGGTTATTTGTATCTGTACATAAATTAAAGTTTCTGTTCTTTCCTACCAGGTTATATATCAGTTCTGTAGATTCTTCCATTAGTTCTCTTATTCCAAGAAAATTACCTTACCTGCAACAGAACCTTGCTTATGTCTCCTTTAGTCACAAAGAGCACAATGCTGGACACCCTAGTCCTTCCTTGTCTACGCTCTTCAAAGAAAATCTTCCTTGTTCTGCTTCAGTAAATTCACACACAAACACACACAAAGAAAAAAAAGCCTTGCCACTTCTTTTTTTTAAACTCATCATTCTTTTTTTTTTTTTCCCCAAGCAATATTAGAAATTGTGTTTTTTTCCATGAAGTTGCTTCCTTTTAGTTGAGATTATTCTTCAGTGTGTGTTAGTCTATAATTGCACCTTGTAGCTTTATTGCAAAGATAGAATGGCTTTCTGTCTGAATGATTAAAAGGAAATTAATGTTATTTGCAGGCTCATGGTTTATTCCAGCTATGAGAAATTTGTCTGATGAATGTGAATCTTTGAGAGTCAAATCTCTCAGAGACGTCATTCTCCAAATACTGATCATTGTCCTGGACTCTGATGTGTGTCACAGCTCTATTTACTGGTTTTTGTGACTTTTGAGAAGCTCTGCAAGGCATTCTGCGATAAATCTCTGTTTTCAATACTCCCTCAGGCCCACTTTTTACAGTTTTGGACCTTCCTTAGAGGAGTCAAACAACATGTTTCATAGGGGGTTTTTTAAACCATTTTGCTTGTGCTTCCCTTTTTCGTGTCTTTAATACTGTTCTGTAACAAAAAAGCCAGAAACTACTGAAATTACATCAGAAGTAATTACTGTCAAAAATCAGATTGCCTCTCTACAGTTGGTATCTTTTGTTTACAGATATAGACTAAGGTGCTGTTCATAATATTGTCGGTTATTCTGCCTATATCTTAGAGAGTCTGACTTGACCAGAGTTGCTCCATTCTTCAGTTCCTCAGATAATTTTACTGGTGATATCATGTACTACTCGAGATCGAAATCTTCTTCAAATTCTAGTTTACTGGCAGCACAAAACATCCTTTTGCAAAACATAACTATAAAATTTAGGTCAGAAACTCTGAAATGTCAAGATCTCTGTGGTTGCTTGGTTGAATGGTGAATGTTAAAGGCTATAGAAAAGACGAGCAGTAAGAATTGAACTGTGAAAAGTTTGTAGAACAGTAGAGTTGTGTTCTATGGTGTCTGAAATGTTTATAGCATAGTTAAAAATGGTTAAGTTTCCAAAAGGTTTGGGTAGATTTTCAAAAGACATGAACTTGACATAACTCAAAGAGGGGGCAAGGAGATTTTAATCTTTGCATCCTCTAGTCTGTGTCATCCTCCTTTACTTCAGCTTCTAGGAAAAGGGACATTTAGGGATGTGTCACTGTCACTCTCCAGGAGAGCACTTGCCACAGCAAGACTGACATTCAAGAGTTTCATTTGTAGGCCAAAGCAAATGGCAGATTTCAGCCTGGTGTCATGCCTGTGCCTTCCTCTCACTTCAGAAATACCACCCTGGAATCACTAAATGACAATAGCATAGTCACTACCATGCTAAACTGGCTTTGGAGCAGAAAGAATTTTGTTTCACATTTCCAGCAGCTTGAAGTGGTTATAGCAGTTTAAAGAGGTTGCTGCGTGTATGTACCAGAGCATGAGAAGCTCACATATTCTATAAAGAAAATAATAAAATGAGCCTTAATCTCACTGACTTTCTCTACACAAGACTGAAGTTAAGGCTTCATGAAAGCTTTTGAAATGCTCTAGGAATAATTGTTTTTACAGTTTGCGGGGAGCGGGAGGTGAGGAAAGAGGAATCTAAATATATAATTTAAACAGCTTCCAAGAAGAATTGTAGCCTTTCAGTGGTGTTTGAGATGGTAGCTGCTTTTTTTAGTGCCATACTGGCATAGCAGTAATGGAAAATATGCCTCAGTAGGGGAAAAGAAAAAAAAAAAAAAAAAAAAAAAGGTTTCATCATTAAAGGTGTGGCAAAAGGTTTTGTAAATTAAATCATAAATCAGTCAACTTTTACTTCAATTAGCCCAGCCAAAAATACTCCTATTAAAAAAAAAGTAACTTCAGAGTTTAAGTAAAGCCATAAATCATTGCCTAATCACAGATTTTAGTACCTTGGAATAAAGTACCCTCCCAGTACTGCCCACCATGCTGGCATGTAAGTGGAGTTAATAAGGAGCTTGCCAAAAATTTTGAAGTGAAAACCATAGGGGTATTACTCTTTCATTCAAAAAACACATTAGACACCTTGGCTATAAATCTTAGGGTGGCCTGTGTCATTGTTTAACCAATTTACTTCATGCCCTCAAGGGAGATAGTGTATATGTTAGCCTGTGGTCTTTATGAACATACAGAGATCTTACCACCTTCCTGACAAATGTAACTGCTAATTATCAAACAAATTCACTCCAGCGTTTCCATTAAAGCGGTATTTCTTATTTTAATTTGTGACACTGCATCATGTTGCTCAGGGCTCTGTGTACAGTGCAGGGAACGTGCGGAACAAGTCAAGATGTTATGGCAGTCAGGATGCTCTGAGAAATCAATGTTGGTTTCCTTTCCAATTTGCAGTAATGTGTATTATGGACACCAGCCTTGTGCATTTGATTCAGGATAAAACTTACATCCCACTTTGCAGAGAAAGTGATCCACACCTGAGATGGTCTCTTGGAAGTGCACAAAGGATGTATGCCAGATAACATAAAACATTTTTGCTCTGAATCCAGTGGGTTCAGAGAGCAGAAAGTCATAGTAACGCTGCAGAAAAAGTGACTCTGCTATGGAATGTAACTTTGATTAGTGATAGAGGTGAGAGCATTTGAGCCTCGTACTAATGGCAAATGTCAGCTCCTCACTCAAGGAAGGAAGCCTGCCACAGTTATGCCTCCTCCTCTTCCTCCTCCTCCTCCTCCTCCTCCTCCAGAGCATCCAACAATTAAATGTTTATCACCTGTAACCTGCTGCTTTGCAAATCTCTGCACAGCTTAACCATGACCATCCCTATATACAGCTCAGCATTGCCAGCACCCTAAACCCCATATATCTATAGGGACAAAGAAGGGGCAAGAATGGGAGAACCTGTGGCTCAGTCACATCATGGTGTCTATATTGCTGAGACTTTCCATGGTATAGAGCTTCTGCTGGCCTTCCTCAGGGGAATGGGTTTTGATTAAGCTGAGAAAGCTGGTTATTTTCTGTCTCTACTCAGATTTATGATGAGCAAACTCTCTTTTTCTCCCAAGCCCTTGGGACCTGAAAGCATAAATGTAATTCTGTCACCTTGTTCTACAGTTAGAGAGTGGTCCTGATGACAACATGAAACAGCAATGAAAAGATCCGCTGTTCCTTGTTATTTTCACAAACATGAATAAATAGCTATCTCTAAGCTATCAAGAGATTTAGCTGGCAGTTGTCTGAGCTCAGCAGTTAGTGAGATGAATCTGTTTGGGGGAAAAGAAGCTCTTCAAAAAACTGTCTTCTAATATGATGTGGTCTTCAACAAAATAAATCTGGTCTCAAAATTTTATGACAGTCTGCAACTTTTCTTTTCTTCTGAAAGCCAAATATTTCTGACCACAAAAACAAAACAAAACAAAAAACATCCTTTCCATTTGTAATTGGGAAAGAAAGACTAAGGCCAGCCTAATGGATTCAGGATTAGTCATTATGAGTCACTTCTTAAATAGAAGTCCTCGTTATTGTAAATTTCCTATATCTAGCTATCTAGTTTCCTTTGGGAAACCTATAGTTAGTTAAAAACAGAACAAATCTAAGGCCTCAGTCTTTATGATTGAGGCTTGATATTGAGTGACATTTTGTGGCCTCTTGCTGGCTGAGGATCCATAACTTACTTTCTGTGGAAAGCCAAACAAGTCCCTTCTGACTTTACCAACCTTTAATCTTCAAAGCTCTCCATTGTTCTGCATTCCCACCAGGCACAGAACACTGTGGTCAGGACAAGCTCTGTGCTGGTAGAGAAGATTGCAAAGTTATTGTTCAGTTTTGTTTTAATACTTCTTTTAACATATACGGTTTTCAGCATGCAGCCTCCTTTTGTTTCAGTTCTAGGGTTGGGTTTTCTTTTAGTCATTACTTGATTTAGTTTTCTCCATTTTTCTTATACTTTTCTCTCTTTATGATAGTGTTGCCTGCTTCAAAAGGAATTGGATTTCTTTCATGGTATGTTTCTAACGCTGGCTTTCTTTCACAGTATATTTTAAAATGTTTCCCAGCGTTGACTTTTTATTCTTTATAGTGGTTTGAAAAAGGTATTTGTGCTCATACAAGGTACCAGACCATGACAGTACTGGAGACAGAATTCTTCTGTTTCTGCTATCCTTAGAGTACCTATTTGAATTCTACAGCACAAGGCACTTCTGTAAAGTTTTCCATCCTCACAACTATCTCAAATACTGTATAATCCTCCACATAATAAGAAAAGGATAGTAGCTCTTACCTTCATGAACAGAGTGTGTGAAAGTCTTGATTAATTACAAAGAAATATCCAAAGCCTGTGTGTGATCTTTAAAATTTTGCTGATACCCTCTCAGGGAGGCAATGAAGCAGAAAAGAAAGAACTTAAAGAGAGAAACAAAAACCATACCCAAGTAATTTGCCGGCAGCAAAGGAGGAACCAGTGCCGTGGCCACAAAATGCAGTCAAAAGGATCTGTCTTGTCTTCTGTGGTAGGAATAGAGGGCAGGACTAAATGTCCTTTGCCTAATAGCTCTTCCTATTACTCTGTGCGTAGCTTGGAAGAACGTCCCCATGTTCCCTGCTCCAGCAAGTCCTTAAAGCCTTAATTACAGAGCTCTGAGAATAGGTTGAGAGAACTCAAGGAGAAAACAGAACAAACAGCCATGATCAGTGTAACATACTGTGCTTATGTTTGGAGAACTTATATTATTGTACTGACCAACATGTGCTCCATGTACCTTATGTGTAATTTCTCAGTAGAAAGAGTCCTCCTTTCAAGGGGCTTAAACCACCCAGGGTTTAAGGGAAAGTACCTTGGGATATATGGTCACCTAAGGTGGGCCT